>NC_088243.1:16569443-16774443 GCF_036934945.1 Oncorhynchus masou masou | reverse complement strand
CTAGGATGCCCTCCTCTCCTCTCCAGTGGTCAGCATTGTCTGTGTCTGTGTCCAGAGACAGGCTGTGTCCTCCAGAAGAAGTCATTCATTTGATTTAGGAGGCCATGATGCTTAACACAGTTAGCCTACCATTTATTATGTTGTTCTGTAATGCAGTTTATCTAACTGGGCATTGCCGTGTGTGTGTCTGTGTATTTGTGTGTGTCAATGGCCGTGTGTGTGTGTCTATGTATGTGTGTGTGTGTGTGTGTGTTTGACCTTAAAATCCCTGCAGGGTTCACATTTTATCTCTGTGTTACGGCTTTCAGACAAGATCAGGTCCCACCTCTCTGTAATGAGCCCTCAGGGAGTGTGAGCGTGTGTGAGCGTGTGTGTGTGTGTATGTGTGTGTGTGAGTGTGTGTATGTGTGTGTGTGAGTGTGTGAGCGTGTGTGTGTGTGCGTGTGTGTGTGTGTGTGTGTGTATGTGTGTGTGTGTGTGTGTGTGTGAGCGTGTGTGTGTGTGTGTGTGTGTTTCTGAAAGAGCCAGTAGAAGAGCTGTGGGTATATATCTGTGGCATGTGTTTTATTATTTTATCAAAATTATTTTATCGATATTTATTTGGGGAAAAAAATCTATACTGAAAACTAGTAATATGTGCATGTTTCAGTGTTACTTTCCTCGAAGCGAGCATAGACGTATTTTAGCTCGTCTGGTAGGCTCGGGTCACTGGGCAGCTCTCGGCTGTGGTTCCCTTTGTAGTCTGTAATAGTTTGCAAGCCCTGCCACATCCGACAAGCGTCGTAGCCGGTGTAGTACGATTCGATCTTAGTCTACATATATCTACATATATTTCAGGATGATGTGTATCCCTGGAAATAATCAGAATTCATGTAAAGTTTTGAAAAAAATTGCTTGTCCAAAAAAAGTGGTCTCTTGGCACAACTTAGCCCAGGTATAAGGTAAATTGAGCCGCAGGACAGGGTAAGTTAAACCTCTTACACATTTCTGTACTGAATGAAATATTACCACTACCTATAATTTAAAAAAACACGTCAATCTTTATTTTCCAAACACAATTCCACCATTTGGCACATCTCCTTTTTCTCCCCAATTTCGTGGTATCCAATTGATAATTACAATCTTGTCCCATCGCTGCAACTCCTTTACGGACTCGGGAGAGGTGAAGGTCGAGAGCCAAGCATCCTCCAAAACACGACCCTGCCAAGCCGCTCTGCTTCTTGACACGCTGCTCAATTAACCCGGCCACACCAATGTGTCTGAGGAAACCGAAGTCAGCGTGCATGTTCTCAGCCAGCCACAAGGAGTCGCTAGAGCACGATGGGACAAGGACATCCCAGCCGGCCAAACGCTCCCCTATCCCAGACGACGCTGGGCCAGCAGGAGACCCATGGGATTGAATCCGGGTCTGTAGTGACACCTCAAGCACTACAATGCAGTGCCTTAGACCGCTGCGCCACTCGGGAGGCCCCCCCACTCGGGCTTGTGTAGATCCAGTGTAGGGCTCGTGTAGTGCCAGTATAGGGCCTGTGTAGGGCTTGTGTAGTGCTTGTGTAGTGCCAGTGTAGGGCTTGTGTAGTGCTTGTGTAGGGCTTGTGTAGGGGTAATGTAGTGCTCGTGTAGTGCCAGTGTAGGGCCTGTGTAGGGCTTGTGTAGTGCTTGTGTAGTGCCAGTGTAGGGCTTGTGTAGGGCTTGTGTAGGGGTAATGTAGTGCTAGTGTAGTGCCAGTGTAGGGCTTGTGTAGTGCCAGTGTAGGGCTTGTGTAGGGCTAGTGTAGGGCTTGTGTAGTGCCAGTGTAGTGCTTTTGTAGTGCTTGTGTGGGGCTTGTGTAGGGGTAATGTAGTGCTAGTGTAGGGCCAGTGTAGGGCTTGTGTAGGGCTAGTGTAGGGCTTGTGTAGTGCCAGTGTAGGGCTTGTGTAGGGCTTGTGTAGTGCCAGTGTAGGGCTTGTGTAGGGCTAGTGTAGTGCTAGTGTAGGGCTTGTGTAGTGCCAGTGTAGGGCTTGCGTAGGGCTAGTGTAGGGCTTGTGTAGGGCTAGTGTAGTGCTAGTGTAGGGCTTGTGTAGTGCCAGTGTAGGGCTTGTGTAGGGCTAGTGTAGTGCTAGTGTAGGGCTTGTGTAGTGCCAGTGTAGGGCTTGTGTAGGGCTTGTGTAGTGCTTGTGTAGGGCTTGTGTAGGGGTAATGTAGTGCTCGTGTAGTGCCAGTGTAGGGCCTGTGTAGGGCTTGTGTAGTGCTTGTGTAGTGCCAGTGTAGGGCTTGTGTAGGGCTCGTGTAGGGGTAATGTAGTGCTAGTGTAGTGCCAGTGTAGGACCAGTGTAGGGCTTGTGTAGTGCCAGTGTAGGGCTTGTGTAGTGCTTGTGTGGGGCTTGTGTAGGGGTAATGTAGTGCTAGTGTAGTGCCAGTGTAGGGCCAGTGTAGGGCTTGTGTAGGGCTAGTGTAGGGCTTGTGTAGTGCAGTGTAGTGATAGTGTAGGGCTTGTGTAGTGCCAGTGTAGGGCTTGTGTAGGGCTAGTGTAGGGCTAGTGTAGTGCTTGTGTAGTGCCAGTGTAGGGCTTGTGTAGGGCTAGTGTAGTGCTAGTGTAGGGCTTGTGTGGTGCCAGTGTAGGGCTTGTGTAGGGCTAGTGTAGGGCTTGTGTAGTGCCAGTGTAGGGCTTGTGTAGGGCTAGTGTAGGGCTTGTGTAGTGTCAGTGTAGGGCTTGTGTAGTGCTTGTGTAGGTCTTGTGTACGGCCAGTGTAGGGCTTGTGTAGTGCCAGTGTAGGGCTTGTGTAGGGCTAGTGTAGTGCTAGTGTAGGGCTTGTGTAGTGCCAGTGTAGGGCTAGTGTATGGCTTGTGTAGGGCTAGTGTAGGGCTTGTGTAGGGCCAGGGCCCGGTTGAATAAAACATCTTAAGTTAATTTCCCCCTTATCTTTTCCCTTAAAGTTTCCTTAACTTTAAGTAATTTACAGAAAACATTTTAAGCAAATTCAATGGTTGTCTATGAGGTCTCTTAAGTGCTTCATTCAGTATGGATATTAATGTAAACAGTATTTGTGGAGGTGAATATATTGCTTTCCTCTGCCCTGGTTTCAAAAGGAAAACATCCACCAGCTAAACAATGGAAGGTACACACACAATCCGTGGCTACAATGCTAGCTGGCTAGCTAGCTACCTACTCTGTAAGTTAGCTTGACATGCTGGAAAGTAATAGAAACCAGTTGAGAAGTAAGTAACTAAAAGAAACATGTTTTATTTATTTATTTATTATTATATGTTCTGTAATATTTTGCGATCTCGCAAGATCTTTGACAAGACCTTCTTTCAGTGAATCATCTCCATGGTAACCAGAGAGTCTTTTGAAAAAAATAAATATATATATTTAATATACTTTTTACCCCTTTTTCTCCCCAATTTTGTGATATCCAATTGATAGTTACAGTCTTGTCCCATCGCTGCAACTCCTGTACGGACTCGAGAGGCAAAAGTCGAGATCCAAGGTCGAGAGCCATCCGAAACACGACTCTGCCACTCCTGTTGACACACTGCTCGCTTAACCTGGATGCCTTCTGCCTAGATGCCTTCAAACTACCGTGAAACCCAAGATTTTTATAAGTAAACCAAGATAGACCGCAGCCTGTCATTTCCAATTGCAACAAATGAGTCAAAGTGGGCAGAACAAGCAAGGAAGTGGGTAGAGTCAAGCACGAGCTCGCAAGATCCTATTGGCGCGATCTAGCAGCATATGCATATTTCCGTTAGGGAACGCCTACTCTGTGAAGTGCGCGGGTGCAATAACTCAATTCACCTTTGCACTCCTTCTAAACAAAGCCATTTTTTAAAACTTTTACAAAGGGTAAAGTCTACAAAACTTAGTCCCACTCTGTTCATAATGTATTACAGTTTTAGGAACAGAAAACTGTATTGAGATCAAATGCTTTATAGAAATTTCTGAATGTCGCCTAAAATCCACCTCGTTCCATCTTCTCCCACTGCTGGCCAGTGGGCTTCCTCTCACTACCATATTTGGTAGTGAGTGGAAATGCCAAGCGGATATTTCACATTTTACATCCGGTGAGATATCTGTCTCATTGTTCTCTCTCTTAAATGATGCAGTTACATAAGGAAATGTTTGAGGGGCTCTATGCAACACCTTTAAACAATTCCCTGAGGTCAGGTAAAAATATTCCTTAAGGTAAACCCTTAAGAGAAACATTTCAGATGTGTTATGCAGGACTCAGTCATCAGAACCTTATGGCCTCAGAGTCAGGCCAGGTCAAGTTACTACAGCGACCCTTTGAACTAGAGCGTAACAATACGGCACTGTTTGCCTGCCCCACCGGCCACTGTGAGTGTGTCCATGTGAGTGCGTTTTCCCTTCCCCACTAGCCTTTCTAGTCTAACTCCACCTACACGGTACTGTACTTGAAATCATTACTTGGTCGACCTTGCGGCTTTGTGTGTGGACATGAGTGTGTGTGTGGACCTAAGTGTGTGTGTGTGAATGCATTTCCAGGGCCCCTGCTCTAACTCCCCCCTCACTGTAATTGAAATCATTCCTGTGTGAGTTCACCTCACTGAGCTCAGGGCCTTCTCCTTTATTGTACTGCTGTAAGGGGGTCTGCTATGAAGAGAGAGTAGGGATATACACTATCCCTATGTTACAGTCCTAAAGGAAGTGTGTGTGTGTGTGTGTGTGTGTGTGTGTGTGTGTGTGTGTGTGTGTGTGTGTGTGTGTGTGTGTGTGTGTGTGTGTGTGTGTGTGTGTGTGTGTGTGTGTGTGTGTGTGTGTGTGTGTGTGTGTGTGTGTGTGTGTGTGCGCGCGTCCAGCGGTATGGTAGGAGTCATTTTTTACTTGAGTTTTTAAAATGACAGGAGTAGTGGGGGAGGCAAGGTGACTTAATTTGATTTAAATCAATTCCATAACTGGAGGTCTATCTGGGTTTACCCAACAGTTATGTTTGGAGTTTTAATGTCATGTACACAAGTAGTGAAAAAGCTTTGAACCCAACAATGCAGTAATTATTATCAGTGTAGAAGTAAAAATAAGATAAGGTAGAACAAAAACACACAAGAAATAAGAATAAGAAGAACATAAGTAAGTAAGTTATAATGTATACAGGGTCAGTCAGTTCTAGTACCATATTTACAATGTGCAGGGATACTGGAGGGATAGAGGTAGATATGTACAGAGGTGACTAGGCATCAGGATATGATAAACAGAGTAGTAGCAGCGTATATGATGATTGTATGTAAATGTGTGTGCATGTTATGTGTGTGTGTGTGTGTGTGTGTGTGTGTCAGAGCAAATTTGTTATGTACTTGAGTGAAGACCCAAAAGCGGTTTTAACAGAAAACAGAGTTCTTTAATGAAAAACAGGAATGGCATAAATCCTCTTCCAACGTAGTCAATGGAACAAAAAGAACGTTAGTATAATGCAGGATGCACCTGCCAGGCGGACTCCGACAGGATAGGACAAGGTGGAAGCAAACGGGACGACAGCTTGCTTCTGGCATCAAAAACACAAACAAGAATCAGACACTGAAAGTAGCAGGAACAGAGAGAGAAATAGAGACCTAATCAGAGGGGGAAGAGAGAACAGGTGGGATGGAGAGAATGAGCTAGTTAGGGGAGATGTAGAACAGCTGAGGAATGAGAGACAGAGAAGGTAACCTAAAAAGACCAGCAGAGAGAGACAGAGTGAAGAGAAAGGACAGGAACAGACATAACAAGACATGACAGTACCCCCCCACTCACCGAGCGCCTCCTGGCGCACTCGAGGAGGAAACCTGGCGGCAACGGAGGAAATCATCGATCAGCGAACGGTCCAGCACGTCCCGAGAGGGAACCCAACTCTTCTCCTCAGGACCGTACCCCTCCCAATCCACTAGGTACTGATGACCACGGCCCCGAGGGCGCATGTCCAAAATCTTACGGACCCTGTAGATGGGTGCGCCTCGACAAGGATGGGGGGGAGGGACGAGCGGGGGCGCGAAGAACGGGCTTAACACAGGAGACATGGAAGACCGGGTGAACGCGACGAAGATAGCGCGGGAGAAGAAGTCGCACTGCGACAGGATTAATGACCTGAGAAATACGGAACGGACCAATGAACCGCGGGGCCAACTTGCGAGAAGCTGTCTTAAGGGGAAGGTTCTGAGTGGAGAGCCATACTCTCTGACCGCAACAATATCTAGGACTCTTGGTCCTACGCTTATTAGCGGCCCTCACAGTCTGCGCCCTATTACGGCAAAGTGCCGACCTGACCCCCTTCCAGGTGCGCTCGCAACGCTGGACAAAAGCCTGAGCGGAGGGGACGCAGGACTCGGCGAGCTGAGATGAGAACAGCGGAGGCTGGTACCCGAGGCTACTCTGAAAAGGGGATAGACCGGTAGCAGACGAGGGAAGCGAGTTGTGGGCGTACTCTGCCCAGGGGAGCTGTTCTGACCAAGACGCAGGGTTACGAAAAGAAAGACTGCGTAAAATGCGACCAACAGTCTGATTGGCCCGTTCGGCTTGACCGTTAGACTGGGGATGAAAGCCGGACGAGAGACTGACGGAAGCCCCAATCAAACGGCAAAACTCCCTCCAAAATTGAGACGTGAACTGCGGGCCTCTGTCGGAAACGACGTCAGACGGAAGGCCATGAATTCGGAAAACATTCTCGATAATGATCTGAGCCGTCTCCTTAGCAGAAGGGAGCTTATCGAGAGGAATGAAATGAGCCGCCTTAGAGAATCTATCGACAACCGTAAGAATAACTGTCTTCCCCGCTGATGAAGGCAGTCCGGTGATAAAATCTAAAGCGATGTGAGACCACGGTCGAGAGGGAATGGGAAGCGGTCTGAGACGGCCGGCAGGAGGAGAGTTCCCAGATTTAGTCTGCGCGCAGACCGAACAAGCGGCGACAAACGACGCGTCACGTTCCCGAGTGGGCCACCAGAAACGCTGGCGAATGGAAGCGAGCGTACCCCGAACGCCGGGGTGGCCGGCTAACTTGGCAGAGTGGGCCCACTGAAGAACGGCCGGACGAGTAGGAACGGGAACGAACAGAAGGTTCCTAGGACAAGCTCGCGGCGACGGAGTGTGAGCGAGTGCTTGCTTTACCTGCCTCTCAATTCCCCAGACAGTCAACCCGACAACACGCCCCTCAGGGAGAATCCCTCGGGGTCGGTGGAGACCTCAGAAGAACTGAAGAGACGAGATAAAGCATCAGGCTTGGTGTTTTTGAGCCCGGACGATAAGAAATAACAAACTCGAAACGAGCGAAAAACAGAGCCCAACGAGCCTGACGCGCATTAAGTCGTTTGGCTGAACGGATGTACTCAAGGTTCCTATGGTCAGTCCAAACGACAAAAGGAACGGTCGCCCCCTCCAACCACTGTCGCCATTCGCCTAGGGCTAAGCGGATGGCGAGCAGTTCGCGATTACCAACATCATAGTTACGTTCTGACGGCGATAAGCGATGAGAGAAAAACGCGCAAGGATGGACCTTGCCGTCAGAGAGAGAGCGCTGAGAAAGAATGGCTCCCACGCCCACCTCTGACGCGTCAACCTCAACAACAAACTGACTAGAGATGTCAGGTGTAACAAGAATAGGTGCGGATGTAAAACGATTCTTAAGAAGATCAAAAGCTCCCTGGGCGGAAACGGACCACTTAAAGCACGTCTTAACAGAAGTAAGGGCTGTGAGGGGAGCTGCCACCTGACCGAAATTACGGATGAAACGACGATAGAAATTAGCGAAGCCCAGAAAGCGCTGCAGCTCGACGCGTGACTTAGGAACGGGCCAATCAATGACAGCCTGGACCTTAGCGGGATCCATCTTAATGCCCTCAGCGGAAATAACGGAACCGAGAAAAGGGACAGAGGCGGCATGAAAAGTGCACTTCTCAGCCTTCACATAAAGACAGTTCTCCAAAAGGCGCTGGAGGACGCGTCGCATGTGCTGAACATGAATCGAGAGAGACGGTGAAAAAATCAGGATATCGTCCATGTAAACGAAAACAAAAATGTTCAGCATGTCTCTCAGGACGTCGTTAACTAGTGCCTGAAAGACAGCTGGAGCGTTAACGAGGCCGAAAGGAAGAACCCGGTATTCAAAGTGCCCTAACGGAGTGTTAAACGCCGTCTTCCACTCGTCCCCCTCCCTGATGCGCACGAGATGGTAGGCGTTACGAAGGTCCAATTTGGTGAAAAACCTGGCTCCCTGCAGGATCTCGAAGGCTGAAGACATAAGAGGAAGCGGATAACGATTCTTAACTGTTATGTCATTCAGCCCTCGATAATCCACGCATGGGCGCAGGGACCCGTCCTTCTTCTGAACAAAAAAAAACCCCGCTCCGGCGGGAGAGGAGGAGGAGACTATGGTACCGGCGTCGAGCGAAACCGACAAATAATCCTCGAGAGCCTTACGTTCGGGAGCCGACAGAGAGTATAATCTACCCCGGGGGGGAGTAGTTCCCGGAAGGAGATCAATACTACAGTCATACGACCGGTGTGGAGGGAGAGAAGTGGCCTTGGAACGACTGAACACCGTGCGCAGATCGTGATACTCCTCCGGCACCCCTGTCAAATCGCCAGGCTCCTCCTGTGAAGAAGAGACAGAGGAAACAGGAGGGATAGCAGACATTAAACAGGTCACATGACAAGAAACATTCCAGGATAGGATAGTATTACTAGACCAATTAATAGAAGGGTTATGGCGCACTAGCCAGGGATGACCCAAAACAACAGGTGTAAAAGGTGAACGAAAAATTAAAAAAGAAATGGTTTCGCTATGATTACCAGAGACAGTGAGGGTTAAAGGCAGCGTCTCACGCTGAATCTTGGGGAGAGAACTACCATCTAAAGCGAACAAGGCCGTGGGCTCCCCTAACTGTCTGAGAGGAATGTCATGTTCCCGAGCCCAGGTCTCGTCCATAAAACAGCCCTCCGCCCCAGAGTCTATCAAGGCACTGCAGGAAGCAGATGAACCGGGCCAGCGGAGATGGACCGGAAAGGTAGTGCGTGATCCAGAAGGAGAGGCCTGAGTAGTTGCGCTCACCAGTAGCCCTCCTCTTACTGATGAGCTCTGGCTTTTACTGGACATGAGGTGACAAAATGACCAGCGGAGCCGCAGTAGAGACAGAGGCGATTGGTGATTCTCCGTTCCTTCTCCTTGGCCGAGATGCGGATACCCCCAGCTGCATAGGCTCAGCATCCGAGCCGGCGGAGGAGGGTGGCAGAGATGCGGCAGGTGGCAGTGATGTGGAGAGGGGAGCAACGGAGAACGCGAGCTCCTTTCCACGAGCTCGGCGACGAAGATCAAACCGTCGCTCTATGCGAATAGCGAGAGCTATTAAGGAGTCCAGACTGGAAGGAACCTCCCGGGAGAGGATCTCATCCTTAACCTCGACGAGGAGACCCTCCAGAAAACGAGCGAGCAAAGCCGGCTCGTTCCAGTCACTAGAGGCAGCGAGAGTGCGAAACTCAATAGAATAATCCGTTATGGATCGATTCCCCTGACATAGGGAAGACAGGGCCCTGGAAGCCTCCTCCCCAAAAACAGAACGGTCAAAAACCCGTATCAATTTGATTTAAATCAATTCCATAACTGGAGGTCTATCTGGGTTTACCCAACAGTTATGTTTGGAGTTTTAATGTCATGTACACAAGTAGTGAAAAAGCTTTGAACCCAACAATGCAGTAATTATTATCAGTGTAGAAGTAAAAATAAGATAAGGTAGAACAAAAACACACAAGAAATAAGAATAAGAAGAACATAAGTAAGTAAGTTATAATGTATACAGGGTCAGTCAGTTCTAGTACCATATTTACAATGTGCAGGGATACTGGAGGGATAGAGGTAGATATGTACAGAGGTGACTAGGCATCAGGATATGATAAACAGAGTAGTAGCAGCGTATATGATGATTGTATGTAAATGTGTGTGCATGTTATGTGTGTGTGTGTGTGTGTGTGTGTGTGTCAGAGCAAATTTGTTATGTACTTGAGTGAAGACCCAAAAGCGGTTTTAACAGAAAACAGAGTTCTTTAATGAAAAACAGGAATGGCATAAATCCTCTTCCAACGTAGTCAATGGAACAAAAAGAACGTTAGTATAATGCAGGATGCACCTGCCAGGCGGACTCCGACAGGATAGGACAAGGTGGAAGCAAACGGGACGACAGCTTGCTTCTGGCATCAAAAACACAAACAAGAATCAGACACTGAAAGTAGCAGGAACAGAGAGAGAAATAGAGACCTAATCAGAGGGGGAAGAGAGAACAGGTGGGAAGGAGAGAATGAGCTAGTTAGGGGAGATGTAGAACAGCTGAGGAATGAGAGACAGAGAAGGTAACCTAAAAAGACCAGCAGAGAGAGACAGAGTGAAGAGAAAGGACAGGAACAGACATAACAAGACATGACAAAATTAAGTGAGTGTGTGTGTGTGTGTGTGTGTTGGAGTGTCATTGTTGGTGTTAGACTTTATGCTTTTTATTTATTTTATTTAACCTTTATTTAAATAGTGAAGTCATTTAAGAACAAAATTCTTATTTATAATGACGGCCTACCAAAAGGTAACAGGCTTTCTGCGGGGACGCGGACTGGGATTAAAAATACAAATACATTAAATAATAATATAGGACAAAACACACATCACGACAAGCATAGAGGTTCTGGATGGCAGGGAGCTCGGCCTCAGTGATGTACTGGGCTGTCCACATCACCCTCTGTAGCGCCATGCTATCGAGGGTGGTGCTGTTGGCATACCAAGCAGTGATACAGCCAGTCAAGATGCTCTCAATGGTGCAGCTGTAGAAGTTTTGGAGGATTTGAGGACCCATGCCAAACCTTTTTTGACCAGAGCAGTTCTACTGTAGTTAGATTAGAGGGTCACAAAAGGGCAAAGAGGCTTACAGGAGCTCTCTCTCTCTCTCTCTCTCTCTCTCTCTCTCTCTCTCTCTCTCTCTCTCTCTCTCTCTCTCTCTCTCTCTCTGCCTCTCTCTGCCTCTCTCTCTCTCTCTGCCTCTCTCTCTCTCTGCCTCTCTCTCTCTCTCTGCCTCTCTCTCTCTCTCTGCCTCTCTCTCTCTCTCTGCCTCTCTCTCTCTCTCTGCCTCTGCCTCTCTCTGCCTCTCTTCTCTTTCTCTCTGCCTCTCTCTCTGCCTCTCTCTATGCCTCTCTCTATGCCTCTCTCTGCTTCTCTCTCCCTCTCTTTCCCTCTCTCTCTCTCTCCCTCTCTTGCTCTCTCTTCACCCTATGGGGGATGAATCAAGTTAATCACTACTGTATCTGTCTGTCTGTGCCTCTCATTCTCACAGCCTAGACAGAGACAGTCAGCGACAAACAGCCAGTCTAATGGCCATGAATGCCTTGGCCATGAATGCCACTGTGTGCACAGTGGTGTAGGCTGATTGGTGGTGCTTTTTGGCTGTTTAGACAATAAAAGATAACAGATTCTAATATGCATTTTTTTTTATTTGAGTCACTTCAGACTGCCAATGTGAACAAGGCTTTACTGGCCCAACGCTCTTAACCGCTAGGATACCTGCAGCCTTTATAGTGCACTAATGTTGACCGGGACCCATAGGGCTCTGTTCAAATCAATGCACTATATAGGGAATGTGGTGCCATTTGTGGCTTGACCCTTGTCCAGCGACAATGTAACTGGGTTTTTGTGATTTACTAGTCATAAGGTCAGAGGTTATATGGTACATGAGATGAACTCTGGCATGTGTCACGGCCTTCACATCTTTATGTCTACCAGCTAGACCATTAGTCTCCTTGGGATTGGTTCCACTGTCTCGTCCCCATCTCTTTCTTTCTCTCTCTCATTCCTTCAGAGGGAGTTATGGAGGAACAGGTGTGTTCCTTTGTATGGCAGAGAGATCCCCTCTTACTAAGTTTCAGTCATCACTAAGGTCATCGCACACACACACCTCTACAGGGCCTCCCCTCTCATTAAGGTAACTACTGAGACGGAGGATAGCGCATGCTTATGCAGAGAGAGAGAGAACAGAGAGAGATAGAACAGAGAGAGAACAGAGATAGATAGAACAGAGAGAGAGAGAGAGAGAGATAGAACAGAGAGAGAACAGAGATAGATAGAACAGAGAGAGAGAGAACAGATAGAGAGGTGTGTGTGTGCGTGTAGGGCCTAATAATCACTGCCATTGCTGATACAGTCCATTTAAATAATGAAAACCAAGACGTTTTCGTGCCACTGAAGAATTCCAGAATTCCAGTGCTTTGGTTGATGTATTGGATATAGATCTCTCTAAAGGAAATAGTTGTGAAATCCGGTATTGAGTGTTGGGTATCAGCAGTTTACAGGAGAAAAAAGACAGCAATGTTGGTTTTAGTGGAGCGCTAACACAACATAATCCCCATGGGAGAGTCAACAATAGAACTGGGGGGGATTAAGGCTGAGAGGACTGCTGAGCGTCACACAGAGGGACCCAGAGCCCAACTCAGAATACATCAAACACAACCTAATTGGTATTAACAGAGACTGGAGGGAATCTGTGGGCACACATGGGTCTTGGTCTATTGAACTCCATTGTTTCAGAGCCGGAATGGACACCTGGATTTAACAGAGACTGCGTCCCAAATGGAATCCTGTTCTATATATAGTGTTCTACTTTTGACCAAAGCCCTAGTAAATGTAGTGCACTTTAAAGGGGATAGGGTGCCATTTGGGAGACAGACACTGTCATTGATATGAGACAGGCCTTGGATCAGTGTGACTGACTGGCATTCTTTTCATTGATATTCTCTCTGCCTCTTTATTCTTCCAGGTAACTACATCAGGCAAATGGAGACCAAGGTCCTGGAGGATGACAACAAGCAGCTTCTATCACAGGTAAAACTCTCAGCTACTGTTACCATGGTGAAAACTATCACCACTCTGTTTTTCAATTTCCACTCTCTCTTAATGTCTCCCATTCTCACTTTCTCAAACCTAAACTCTCTCAATGTTTTCCATTCTCACTTTTTCAAACCTAAACTCTCTCGTGGGAGAGGGTGAGAAGGCAGTAGTGACGAGTGTCATTTTCAAAGTATAAACAGAGAATGAGAGAGATGTAGTGGGAGCTAATAGAGAAAGCTAAATATTGCCTAGTAATCGGCTACACAGAGGAGATGTAGCGAGAGGGAGGAAGGGAGAGAGGGAGAGAGAGAGCTTGTTTCTACCTGCTGGGATGACATGGTTAAGTGAATTATTCAACTCCACAGTGAAAGTGAACTTCCATAATGGATTGGGATAAATGATGGGAGAGCAGGAGAACTCACTCATGGGATGAATGTTTCATTGCTTCTCATTGCCATTCTGTCTGGGGTCTGATTTCACATGAAAGGAATCCATGAGGAGCAACAACCAGAACACAGACACACATTTGTACTATCTCTATTCTCTACTAGGAGATGTTAAAACACATACACACAGGTTCACACACATTTACTCACACATGAATGCACACACATATACACTAAAGTACATACCTGAGAGAGATGGATACTACAGGGAAGAGAGTGCACTCAGAGTAGTAAAGAGTTTTAGTAACATTGTAATGACCAGAGGGAGCATCATTATGACATCAGCTAGAGGTGAATAGAATAGGTACGTGTCCCAAATGCCACCCTCTTGGTTACTGTGGCAAACAATTCCCCCTTCGGACCCCTGTTGACATCCCATCACAATGATCTCAAACTGTGTTTTTAATACACAATGAAATGAAACACAGACTACCCCTTGCTAATCAGGAGACTCTCTGGTATGTGGTGGTGGACTGTCATTACATATGCTTCATGGGAACCTGGTGAATATGAAGGTTGTCGCACAGACTTTCTAAACCCAGAGGTGCAATATCACAAGACTTCCGGAAACGTCTGCGAAACCGACCAGGCCGGGGTTTGGGGTTTGAGAAGTCAATGAGAGAAGTGAAAAATTATTCCTTAGTTGTTAATTTTCTTGAAATTTAATGGCACAACCTAGATTTGAGCCAATGTCTTAAGTAGTTGAACATGATATTACTCCAACCTCATGAACGTGACAATCTGACACATTTTCATTTAAACTTTATATTGAGAGACGACTGTTAGAACCTTGTTTCTACGCATGAGCTTAGCTAGCCAATATCGCCATGACATCGCCTACAAGGATTTCTATTCGAGAAGCAGTTTCTGCCTATCTTCATACTGTACTGTCTTTGGTTGTAATGTGGCTAGCCACTGGATGGCTCTGAATGCACTGTCGGTATGCAGCCAAAGTTACTAACCACTTTTGGAGTTAATTAATGCTCTCAAATCGTATCCTGATGTCAACAGCAAATGAGAGTTGTACTCATAACGTGGCTAACTTAGCTAGATACAGTACATTTAGAAAAAAACAAGTTATATTAACTGGCTAGCTAGCTAGCGTTAGCAATAGGGATAACTAATATATCGGTGAACATATCGTAATTGGATGATATTAGCTAAAAATGCCAACATCGGTAACTGTTGTCAATGCTACCATCCATACCTATATAACGTAGGTACATGACGTAATGACGCCACGTAAAATGTTGTGCTACACATGCAACACAGCATTCCTAACCTCGCCCACAATGTCTGCTGTGTGGATCGAACAGTCAACAAGTCGAGCAATCATTTGAAAGAGTAAGATCATTTCAGCAAGTCAACTCAAAGGTGAAATCCATTAAAGCAAAAATAATGGAATTCATTGCCATTGACAATCAACCGTTCTCTGTCGTGGGTGATGTTGGCTTTCGCCGGCTGGTCGAGCACCGGTACACACTACCAAGTGAGCTATTTTTCAGACATTACCCTACCGGAGTTACACAGTAATGGAGTCACTGCTATTAGCTTCACGACATACATACTATGGAACGCCATTTGGGACTTTGCGTGTCAATAAAGATACAGTAGCACTGTCAAAGCTGTACAAAAAAAGTCTGCAAACAAGCGACACAGGCCACGAACGATGTGTTTACAATACCACATTGGTAATAAAGCGTAATTTCTTCAACCGCAACTTCTGGGGTACATAGCTAGCGCCAATACAAACAGCCTGAAAACAATGACCAGTGGAAACTGTAGTCATTTTCATTATTCTTAGCAATGATTTAGGAATTATTGTGAGTAAGTATTAGCTAGGTTGCCACTTATTGTTCTCCTCTTGAAATTGAACTTCAGTTCATGAAAATAAATAGCTAGCCAGCTACTTAACCCTGTTGCCCAAAGCTAACTTTATAAGCAGCCAGCTAGCTTCATCTGGCTAGTGAGGCTCGACCAGACCGGGTTATGTGTTGTGAAGCTAGCCACAATAAGGATTAGGCACAGTCATGGAATTTGCGGTTTGCCTTCAAAGTAAAAGTATGTCATTGACAGTGATGTAAATTAATACAAATAGTAGAATGCCATACTTATTTTGAAGGCTAACCGCAAAGTCCACTCTTGTGGCTAGTCCTTCTTGTGGCTAGCTTCACATAGATGGGTCCGACCACCATTAATCAAATAAGAACTGTCTTATAAATTAGGGTTATTTTAGATGATGACACCTAGATTATGTTGTTTTGCTATGTTTTTGGGGAAGAACATTGTTTGTATCCATGAGCAAGCTAGCTTTTTTATGACCAGCACTGTAGGTGCGCGAGACAACTTTACCAGCATCATAGCATACGTATCGATGAATCATTGTGACATCTGAAATACGAGTGATAGTGTAATCAATGTGTAATAATTACCTAAAAAATGTATGAACACGTTAAATTATTATGTGACGTGCAGTAATATTCAGGTCCTGATTGGTCAACAAGCTTATTTGACACGTCAAATACTGTTATTTGACGTGTATCTTTTTTGACATGCAAAGACCCAAACGGTGTTCCACAGAAATCCTGGTTGAGAATGAAATGACTAAACAAATGAATGAAACAGCACAGCAAGTAATTGAAAGAAATAGGTTTTGATTATGTTTTACTGGTAATGAGGACATACGTAAATGCAACAAAATAACTTTTTGGTCAGTGTGTGTGTGTGTGTAACCTTTATTTAACTAGGCAAGTCAGTTAAGAACACATTCTTATTTACAGTGAAGACCCGGACGACGCTGGGCCAATTGTGCGCCGCCCTATGGGACTCTGTAACGGTTCTCGTCTGTCGAAGGAGAAGCGGACCAAAATGCAGCGTGGTGGTTATTCATGTTCTTTAATGAAAAGGAACTCGACATGAAATAACTAACAATACAAAACAACAAACGGACCATAAAAACCTATACAGCCTATCTGGTGACAACAAACACAGAGACAGGAACAATCACCCACGAAACACTCAAAGAATATGGCTGCCTAAATTAATTTCCCAATCAGAGACAACGATAAACACCTGCCTCTGATTGAGAACCACTCCAGACAGCCATAGACTATGCTAGATACCCCCACTAAACAACACACCCAATACCTAACAAAACCCCAAGACAAAACACACCACAATAAACCCATGTCACACCCTGGCCTGACCAAATAAATAAAGACAAACACAATATATTTCGACCAGGGCGTGACAGACTCCCAGTTACGGCTGGATGTGATACAGCCTGGATTCGAACCAGGGACTGTAGTGACACCTCTTGCACTGAGATGCAGTGCCTAAGTCCACTGCGTCCATGTGTGTGTGTTAACTATTTAACTGTACTAGAATGCTTAAAAGGCTGCAAAAATGTTAAATATCAGTTATCGGTATCTGTTTTTTTGGCAAGGAAAATATCAGATATCGGTATCGGGCAAAAATGTCATATCGGTGCATCACTAGTTAGCAATATTGGGTGGTCAATAAGACTGAGAGCTGAGCCAGAAAACAATGAAACAAAATGATAATTTCAGGCTCTGTATTTTAAGAATCACAGAAGCAAGTACCCCTGGTGCCCTGTACAATTATTTATCCATTTAACCAGACTTTTGGGATGAAAACTCTGTTTTTGTAATTCCCTGAATGGCTGTGATGAGTTTCAAAAGTGATCTGGTCTGAGGTGTTGGACTCTAAAGTGAATAGGGAATAGGGTGTCATTTGGGTCACAGATATGAGTGTCCTATTGATGTAGACATTTCTCCATACATACAGCTCTGTGATTACATAATACGCATACTGCTGTCGTAAGAGACTTCACTCCGGAGATTTGTTGCTAAACAACCAACCCGTCTTTGGAGATAGTACTGTCATCCCACTGAATCTAACCCATAACACCAATGAGAACAGAGAGCGACAGAGACCCTCCCTGAACAACATATATTTCAACAAATTGGCGAGGGCACTAGAACAGACTGCAGCACCTAGCCTCACCTGACTAGAATCGGAAGTCAACTGGCTACTGTTTGCTGATGATCTGGTGCTTCTGTCCCCAACCAAGGAGTGCCTACAGCAGCACCTAGATCTTCTGCACAGATTCTGTCAGACCTGGGCCCTAAGTGAATCTCATTAGGACAAAAATAATGGTGTTCCAAAAAAGGTCCAGTTGCCAGGACCACAAATACAAATTCAATCTAGGCACCGTTGCCCTCAGCACACAAAAAAACTATACATTCCTCGGCCTAAACATCAGCGCCAGAGGTAACTTCCACAAAGCTTTGAAAGATCTGAGAGACAAGTCAGGAGGGGCCTTCTACGCCGTCAAAAGGAGCATAAAATTCGACATCCCAATTAGGATCTGGCTAAAAATACTTAAACCAGTTATAGAACCCTTTATGGTTGTAAGGTGTGGGGTCCATTCACCAAACAATAATTAAAAATTAGGTGAAATACCACAGTGTGCCATCACAGCAAGATTTGTGACCTGTTGCCACAAGAAGAGGGCAACCAGTGAAGAACAAACACCATTGTAAATACAACCCATATTTATGTTTATTTATTTTCCATTTTGTACTTTATGTAATGGAATTCCTCTTCTTCAGTGGAGGAGTTGCAAGGATCAGACCAATGTGCAGCGTGGTAATTGTCCACAATGATATATTTAATAAATCAACTGAACAAAATAACAAAAGTACAAACAAACAACCGAAACAGTCCCGTATGGTGAAAACACTAACACAGGATACAACCACCCACAAAACACAACAGAAAACAGGCTACCTAAATATGGCTCCCAATCAGAGACAATGACTGACACCTGCCTCTGATTGAGAACCATACTAGGCCAAACACATAGAAAAATAACAACAGAACAAAACATAGAAAAACAACATAGAATGCCCAGCCCAACTCACGCCCTGACCAACTAAAATAAAGACATAAAAAAGGAACTAAGGTCAGAACGTGACACTTTAAAACACTATACATAGCCATAATATAACATTTTGTTGTGACTTATTATCATTAATGCGATGACTGTTAACTTATCAAAACAATGAACTATGTTTAATTGATTATGTGATTAAATTAATAATGTTACAATTAACTCAGTAACTTGGGGCACCACGGGAAAACCCATTTAACAAGTTCCTATCTCCCGAATGATACTCTTATAAGATATATTCATATCTATAGATAACAGTCACTTATTCATGTATGTTTACCTCATATCAGTCTCATTCTGAACGTCGTAATATTCTATTAATGTGCACGAACCCTAGTCTACATGATGACTCAGTTTACACAAATTGGCTTAATTATTTATTTACTAACTAATGAAATAATCACACAGAAATATGTAAACACACACAGTAAAGGTTGAATTGATTACTAACATAATGCAATGAAAAATCCCTAGTGGACTAACCCGATATGACGTCTGGTTACACAATGAAAAGGTGGGGAACGAAAGAGCGGGAGAAGGAGAGAAAGGAATTTTATCGTACATACAGTTGAATAATACGCTCATCGTTAAAATGGATATTTAGCATCCCCAACAACCGCTCATTCGGATTTAGAAATGCAATGTACATATTTACGCTTGTATGTCTTTGTCATCTCTCTCTGTTGAAATTGTCCATTCCATCTGCGACGAATAGTTCAACAGAAAGTCTCTGGTTGTGTAAGTCTCTGGTTGTCCACTAGAGATCACCATGTCCTTAGTAGTTGTAGTAGTAGCTTTCTTTCTTCTGGAAGACTAGATACATCAGATGTTCCAATGGTCATTTGATGAGATCTTCCTCGTGTCTTTGGTCATAGTTCTAGACTACTTTACATGCAGAGCTACAGGTTCTGAGCTACACTCAGTCCAGTGTCCTGAGGCAGAGGGATGCCATTTATTTTACCCCAGGCATGAGGATACAAAACACATGCTGGCCATTTTCAATTATACGATAGATTGGGTATGAATGAACTGAACTGACATCTGCTGTCTTGCAAGGTGTTCTAAAATGGCCTATTGACAATCCTCAGCATCAAACCTCTCAACTTCTGTGCTGAGCTCCTCTCTCTTGTACAGATATCAGCAGCACATTTTCTCCTCTTGGACTTCTTTGTGCATTGTCTACTCCTCTAAATGTGTTTTCTCTCTTCCTCTTGCTGCTCTCTCTCCCCCTCTCTCTTGCTCTCTCTTCCTCTTGCTGCTCTCTCTCCCCCCCTCTCTCTCAGCAGTCTAAAAGTGGTGATCTGAAGAGTCTGAGGAAGGGCTTCTACCACTCTGAGTCTCAGCTCTCACAGTACCAGCAAGACCCACTGCAGAATGTACGTACAGTATGGCGCCAAACCACTCCCTCTCCCTGCCCTGACCTCTCTGTTTGGCTCTGTGGATAAATCCTAGCTACCAGAAAACCGTATCTGTTTTGAGACGATTTGCAGTATATTTTAATTGAACAACAATTACAGGTCGCAGCGGTAACGGTCACCATAGCAGTGGTCACCAAAGCAGAGGTCCTTGTGGCAGCAGCATTGTTCTTTCATGTTCTCACTCCGGCTGATAAGGGTCAAGGTCAGGGGTCATGATCTGTCAGGATAGATCAAAGCCAACAGGGAAAAGACACACACATGGGGGACACATTCAGAGGGAGAGAGAAAGAGAGTTCTGGAAGCTCAGACATTTGGAAAGCATTTCCTGAGTCTCAAAGACTCACACAAGGTTGAAACCAGTCCACAGATTTCTATCCCAACATTGGTACTTTCTTCCTCTTATTGCGGCCTTAACTCCTTTGAAGTGCTTTAAGAGTTTCCCTCGCTGACTTCAGTATCACTTCACAGACTTGCTTTGAACTGGACTTTCAAACACTTTCAAACCTTCTCCAGCTCCTCTACATTTAAAGGTGTACGATCCCAATTTCCAATATCAAATCAAATGTTATTGGTCACATATACATGGTTAGTAGATGTTAATGCGAGACGAGCGAAATGCTTGTGCTTCTAGTTCCAACAGTGCAGTAATATCTAACAAGTAATCTAACAAATTCACAATGGCTACCTTGTACACACAATGCAAGGGGATGAAATAAGAATATGTACATATAAATATATGGATGCGTGATGGTCGTGCTGATGTCTTGAGATGTTGCTTCAATATATCCACATCATTTTCCTTCCCTCATGATGCCATCTATTTTGTGAAGTGCACCAGTCCCTCCTGCAGCAAAGCACCTCCACAACATGATGCTGCCACCCCCGTGCTTCATGGTTGGGATGGTGTTCTTCGGCTTGCAAGCCTCCCCCTTTTTCCTCCAAACATAACAATGGTCATTATGGCCAAACAGTTCTATTTTTGTTTCATCAGACCAGAGGACATTTCTTCAAAAAGTACGATCTTTGTCCCCATGTGCAGTTGCAAACCATAGTCTGGCTTTTTTATGGTGGTTTTGAGCAGTGGCTTCTTCCTTGCTGAGCAGTCTTTCAGGTTATGTTGATATAGGACTTGTTTTACTGTGGATTGTTTTGTACCCGTTTCCTCCAGCATCTTCACAAGGTCCTTTGCTGTTGTACTGGGATTGATTCGCACCAAAGTATGTTCATCTCTAGGAGACAGAATGCGTCTCCTTTCTGAGCGGTATGCGGCTGCTTGGTCCAATGGTTGTTATGAACTTGAGTGAAGACCCAAAAGCGGTTTTAACAGAAAACAGAGTTCTTTAATGAAAAAACAGGAATGGCATAAATCCTCTTCCAACGTTGTCAGCGGAACAAAAAGAACGTTAGTATAGTGCAGGATGCACCTGCCAGGCAGACTCCGACAGGACAGGACAAGGTGGAAGCAAACGAGACGACAGCTTGCTTCTGGCATCAAAAACACAAACAAGAATCAGACACTGAAAGTAGCAGGAACAGAGAGAGAAATAGAGACCTAATCAGAGGGGGAAGAGAGAACAGGTGGGGAAGAGTGAATGAGCTAGTTAGGGGAGATGTAG
Source organism: Oncorhynchus masou masou (assembly GCF_036934945.1). NCBI lineage: Eukaryota > Metazoa > Chordata > Actinopteri > Salmoniformes > Salmonidae > Oncorhynchus > Oncorhynchus masou. The sequence continues at coordinate 16,753,167 of NC_088243.1, read as the reverse complement.
AACAGCTGAAGAATGAGAGACAGAGAAGGTAACCTAAAAAGACCAGCAGAGAGAGACAGAGTGAAGAGAAAGGACAGGAACAGACATAACAAGACATGACAGTACCCCCCACTCACCGAGCGCCTCCTGGCGCACTCGAGGAGGAAACCTGGCGGCAACGGAGGAAATCATCGATCAGCGAACGGTCCAGCACGTCCCGAGAGGGAACCCAACTCCTCTCCTCAGGACCGTACCCCTCCCAATCCACTAGGTACTGATGACCACGGCCCCGAGGGCGCATGTCCAAAATCTTACGAACCCTGTAGATGGGTGCGCCCTCGACAAGGATGGGGGGAGGGACGAGCGGGGGCGCGAAGAACGGGCTTAACACAGGAGACATGGAAGACCGGGTGAACGCGACGAAGATAGCGCGGGAGAAGAAGTCGCACTGCGACAGGATTAATGACCTGAGAAATACGGAACGGACCAATGAACCGCGGGGCCAACTTGCGAGAAGCTGTCTTAAGGGGAAGGTTCTGAGTGGAGAGCCATACTCTCTGACCGCAACAATATCTAGGACTCTTGGACCTACGCTTATTAGCGGCCCTCACAGTCTGCGCCCTATTACGGCAAAGTGCCGACCTGACCCCCTTCCAGGTGCGCTCGCAACGCTGGACAAAAGCCTGAGCGGAGGGGACGCAGGACTCGGCGAGCTGAGATGAGAACAGCGGAGGCTGGTACCCGAGGCTACTCTGAAAAGGGGATAGACCGGTAGCAGACGAGGGAAGCGAGTTGTGGGCGTACTCTGCCCATGGGAGCTGTTCTGACCAAGACGCAGGGTTACGAAAAGAAAGACTGCGTAAAATGCGACCAACAATCTGATTGGCCCGTTCGGCTTGACCGTTAGACTGGGGATGAAAGCCGGACGAGAGACTGACGGAAGCCCCAATCAAACGGCAAAACTCCCTCCAAAATTGAGACGTGAACTGCGGGCCTCTGTCGGAAACGACGTCAGACGGAAGGCCATGAATTCGGAAAACATTCTCGATAATGATCTGAGCCGTCTCCTTAGCAGAAGGGAGCTTATCGAGAGGAATGAAATGAGCCGCCTTAGAGAATCTATCGACAACCGTAAGAATAACTGTCTTCCCCGCTGATGAAGGCAGTCCGGTGATAAAATCTAAAGCGATGTGAGACCACGGTCGAGAGGGAATGGGAAGCGGTCTGAGACGGCCGGCAGGAGGAGAGTTCCCAGATTTAGTCTGCGCGCAGACCGAACAAGCGGCGACAAATCGACGCGTCACGTTCCCGAGTGGGCCACCAGAAACGCTGGCGAATGGAAGCGAGCGTACCCCGAACGCCGGGGTGGCCGGCTAACTTGGCAGAGTGGGCCCACTGAAGAACGGCCGGACGAGTAGGAACGGGAACGAACAGAAGGTTCCTAGGACAAGCTCGCGGCGACGGAGTGTGAGCGAGTGCTTGCTTTACCTGCCTCTCAATTCCCCAGACAGTCAACCCGACAACACGCCCCTCAGGGAGAATCCCATCGGGGTCGGTGGAGACCTCAGAAGAACTGAAGAGACGAGATAAAGCATCAGGTTTGGTGTTCTTTGAGCCCGGACGATAAGAAATAACAAACTCGAAACGAGCGAAAAACAGAGCCCAACGAGCCTGACGCGCATTAAGTCGTTTGGCTGAACGGATGTACTCAAGGTTCCTATGGTCAGTCCAAACGACAAAAGGAACGGTCGCCCCCTCCAACCACTGTCGCCATTCGCCTAGGGCTAAGCGGATGGCGAGCAGTTCGCGATTACCAACATCATAGTTACGTTCTGACGGCGATAAGCGATGAGAGAAAACGCGCAAGGATGGACCTTGCCGTCAGAGAGAGAGCGCTGAGAAAGAATGGCTCCCACGCCCACCTCTGACGCGTCAACCTCAACAACAAACTGTCTAGAGATGTCAGGTGTAACAAGAATAGGTGCGGATGTAAAACGATTCTTAAGAAGATCAAAAGCTCCCTGGGCGGAAACGGACCACTTAAAGCACGTCTTAACAGAAGTAAGGGCTGTGAGAGGAGCTGCCACCTGACCGAAATTACGGATGAAACGACGGTAGAAATTAGCGAAGCCCAGAAAGCGCTGCAGCTCGACGCGTGACTTAGGAACGGGCCAATCAATGACAGCCTGGACCTTAGCGGGATCCATCTTAATGCCCTCAGCGGAAATAACGGAACCGAGAAAAGGGACAGAGGCGGCATGAAAAGTGCACTTCTCAGCCTTCACATAAAGACAGTTCTCCAAAAGGCGCTGGAGGACGCGTCGCACGTGCTGAACATGAATCGAGAGAGACGGTGAAAAAATCAGGATATCGTCCATGTAAACGAAAACAAAAATGTTCAGCATGTCTCTCAGGACGTCGTTAACTAGTGCCTGAAAGACAGCTGGAGCGTTAACGAGGCCGAAAGGAAGAACCCGGTATTCAAAGTGCCCTAACGGAGTGTTAAACGCCGTCTTCCACTCGTCCCCCTCCCTGATGCGCACGAGATGGTAGGCGTTACGAAGGTCCAATTTGGTGAAAAACCTGGCTCCCTGCAGGATCTCGAAGGCTGAAGACATAAGAGGAAGCGGATAACGATTCTTAACTGTTATGTCATTCAGCCTCGATAATCCACGCATGGGCGCAGGGACCCGTCCTTCTTCTGAACAAAAAAAAACCCCGCTCCGGCGGGGAGGAGGAGGAGACTATGGTACCGGCGTCGAGCGAAACCGACAAATAATCCTCGAGAGCCTTACATTCGGGAGCCGACAGAGAGTATAATCTACCCCGGGGGAGTAGTTCCCGGAAGGAGATCAATACTACAGTCATACGACCGGTGTGGAGGGAGAGAAGTGGCCTTGGAACGACTGAACACCGTGCGCAGATCGTGATACTCCTCCGGCACCCCTGTCAAATCGCCAGGCTCCTCCTGTGAAGAAGAGACAGAGGAAACAGGAGGGATAGCAGACATTAAACAGGTTACATGACAAGAAACATTCCAGGATAGGATAGTATTACTAGACCAATTAATAGAAGGGTTATGGCGCACTAGCCAGGGATGACCCAAAACAACAGGTGTAAAAGGTGAACGAAAAATTAAAAAAGAAATGGTTTCGCTATGATTACCAGAGACAGTGAGGGTTAAAGGCAGCGTCTCACGCTGAATCTTGGGGAGAGAACTACCATCTAAAGCGAACAAGGCCGTGGGCTCCCTAACTGTCTGAGAGGAATGTCATGTTCCCGGGCCCAGGTCTCGTCCATAAAACAGCCCTCCGCCCCAGAGTCTATCAAGGCACTGCAGGAAGCAGATGAACCGGGCCAGCGGAGATGGACCGGAAAGGTAGTGCGTGATCCAGAAGGAGAGGCCTGAGTAGTTGCGCTCACCAGTAGCCCTCCTCTTACTGATGAGCTCTGGCTTTTACTGGACATGAGGTGACAAAATGACCAGCGGAGCCGCAGTAGAGACAGAGGCGATTGGTGATTCTCCGTTCCCTCTCCTTGGCCGAGATGCGGATACCCCCCAGCTGCATAGGCTCAGCATCCGAGCCGGCGGAGGAGGGTGGCAGTGATGCGGCAGGTGGCAGTGATGTGGAGAGGGGAGCAACGGAGAACGCGAGCTCCTTTCCACGAGCTCGGCGACGAAGATCAAACCGTCGCTCTATGCGAATAGCGAGAGCTATTAAGGAGTCCAGACTGGAAGGAACCTCCCGGGAGAGGATCTCATCCTTAACCTCGACGAGGAGACCCTCCAGAAAACGAGCGAGCAAAGCCGGCTCGTTCCAGTCACTAGAGGCAGCGAGAGTGCGAAACTCAATAGAATAATCCGTTATGGATCGATTCCCCTGACATAGGGAAGACAGGGCCCTGGAAGCCTCCTCGCCAAAAACAGAACTGTCAAAAACCCGTATCATCTCCTCCTTAAAGTCCTGATACTGGTTAATACACTCAGCCCTCGCCTCCCAGACTGCCGTGCCCCACTCACGCGCCCGTCCGGTAAGGAGAGAAATGACGTAGGCGATGCGGGCTGCGCTCCTGGAGTAAGTGTTGGGCTGGAGAGAGAACACCACATCACACTGAGTGAGGAATGAGCGGCACTCAGTGGGCTCCCCAGAGTAACACGGCGGGTTGTTGATCCTGGGCTCCGGAGACTCGGATACCCTGGAAGTGGGCGGTGGATCGAGGTGGAGTTGGTGAACCTGTCTTGTGAGGTCGGAGACTTGGACGGCCAGGGTCTCAACGGCATGTTGAGCAGCAGACAATTCCTCCTCGTGTCTGCCTAGCATCGCTCCCTGGATCTCGACGGCGGAGTGAAAAGGGTCCGGAGCCGCTGGGTCCATTCTTGGTCTGATTCTTCTGTTATGAACTTGAGTGAAGACCCAAAAACGGTTTTAACAGAAAACAGAGTTCTTTAATGAAAAAACAGGAATGGCATAAATCCTCTTCCAACGTTGTCAGCGGAACAAAAAGAACGTTAGTATAGTGCAGGATGCACCTGCCAGGCAGACTCCGACAGGACAGGACAAGGTGGAAGCAAACGAGACGACAGCTTGCTTCTGGCATCAAAAACACAAACAAGAATCAGACACTGAAAGTAGCAGGAACAGAGAGAGAAATAGAGACCTAATCAGAGGGGGAAGAGAGAACAGGTGGGGAAGAGTGAATGAGCTAGTTAGGGGAGATGTAGAACAGCTGAAGAATGAGAGACAGAGAAGGTAACCTAAAAAGACCAGCAGAGAGAGACAGAGTGAAGAGAAAGGACAGGAACAGACATAACAAGACATGACAATGGTGTTTATACTTGTGTACTATTGTTTGTACAGATAAACATGGTACCTTCAGGCATTTGGAAATTGCTCCCAAGGATGAACCAGACTTGTGGAGGTCTACAATTTTTTTTCTGAAGTCTTGGCTGATTTCTTTTGATTTTCCCATGGTATCAAGCAAAGAGGCACGGAGTTTGAAGGTAGGCCTTGAAATAGATCCACAGGTACACCTCCAATTGACTCAAATTATGTCAATTAGCCTATCAGAAGCTTCTAAAGCCATGACATACTTTTCTGGAATTTTCCAAGCTGTTTAAAGGCACAGTCAACTTAGTGTATGTAAACTTCTGACCCACTGGAATTGTGATACACTGAATTCTAAGTGAAATAATCGGTATGTAAACAATTGTTGGAAAAATGACTTGTGTCATGCCAAAGTCCTAACCAACTTGCCAAATCTATAGTTTGTTAAAACCTCTTGAAGCTAGGGGGCACGTTCCCAAAGTAAACGTGCCCAAAGTAAACGGCCTATTTCCCAGGACCAGATGCTAGAATATGCATATAATTGACAGATTAGGATAGAAAACACTCTAAAGTTTCCAAAACTGTCAAAATATTGTCTGTGAGTATAACAGAACTGATATTGCAGGCGAAAACCTGAGGAAAATCCAACCAGGAAGTGCCTCTTATTTTGAAGCTCTTCTGTTCCTACGCATGTCTAGCTTCCATTTAAAGGGATATCAACCAGATTCCTTTTTCTGTGGCTTCCCTAAGGTGTCAACAGTCTTTAGACATAGTTTCAGGCTTTTATTTTGAAAAATGAGTGTGAAGGATCACAATGCGTAAGTGGAGAGGTGGGGGCTCTCAGAGTGAGTTTGTGCGTAATTGAGTAAAGCCGCCATTGTTCCTCCCGCTGTTATGGAAAAAGCTACACACTTCGGTTGATATATTATCGAATATATATTTTAAAAACCACCTGAAGATTGATTATAAAAAAACGTTTGACATGTTTCTGTGGACATTAGAGATATTATTTGGAATATATGTCTGCGTTGTGGAGACCGCTCTTTCCTGTGGATTTCTGAACCTAACGCGACAAACAAACGTCGGTATTTTGGGTATAAAAATAATCTTTATGGAACAAAAAGAACATTTGCTGTGTAACTGGGAGTCTCGTGAGTGAAAACATCCAAAGATAATCAAAGGCAAATGGTTAATTTGATTGCTTTTCTGATTTTCGTGACCAAGCTTCCTGATGCTAAGTGTACATAATGCTATGCTAGGCTATTGATACATTTACACAAACGCTTGGATTGCTTTCGCTGTACGGCATAATTTCAAAATCTGAGACAACAGGGTGATTAACAAAAGGCTAAACTGTGTTTCGCAATATTGCACTTGTGATTTCATGAATATGAATATTTGTTAGTAATATTATTTGACTGTTGCGCTATGCTATTCAGCGGTTGCTGACGAAAATGATCCCACTACAAGGATGGGTAGCGTCAAGAAGTTTTAACAAGAAATTTGTGGAGTGGATGAAAAATGAGTTTTAATGACTCCAACCTAAGTGTATGTAAACTTCCGACTTCAACTGTATGAGATGAGTAATGTAGGATATGTAAACATTATATAAAGTGTCATTGTTTAAAGTGACTAGTGATACATTTATTACATCCAATTTTTTATTATTAAAGTGGCTGGACATTTGAGTCAGTATGTTGGCAGCAGCCACTCAATGTTAGTGGTGGCTGTTTAACAGTCTGATGGCCTTGAGATAGAAGCTGTTTTTCAGTCTCTCGGTCCCAGCTTTAATGCACTTGTACTGACCTCACCTTCTGGATGTTAGCAGGGTGAACAGGCAGTGGGTCGGGTGGTTGTTGTCCTTGATTTTTTTTTGTTGGCTTTCCTGTGACATCGGGTGCTGTAGGTGTCCTGGAGGGCAGGTAGTTTGCCCCTGGTGATGCGTTGTGCAGACAGCACTATCCTCTGGGGAGCCTTGTGGTTGAGGGCAGTGCAGTTGCCATACCAGGCAGTGATACAGCCGACAGGATGCTCTCAATTGTGCATCTGTAAATGTTTGCGAGGGTATTTGGTGACAAGCCAAATTTCTTCAGCCCCATGAGGTTGAAGAGGCACTATGTTCAGCTTGGGATGCTGTCTGGGCCGGCAGCCTTGCGAGGGTTAACACGTTTAAATATTTTACTCATGTCGGCCATGGAGAAGGAGAATACACAGTCTTTGGTAGTGTGCCGTGTCGGTGGCACTGTATTGTCCTCAAAGCGAGCAAAGAAGTTGTTTCATTTGTCTGGGAGCAAGACATTGATGTCCGCGACAGGACTGTTTTTCTTTTTGTAATCCGTGATTTTCTGTAGACCCTGCCACATATGTCTCGTGTTTTTGCCGTTGAATTACGACTCAACTTTGTCTCTGTACTGACGCTTTGCTTATTTGATTGTCTTGCAGAGGGAATAACTACACTGTTTTTATTCGGTCATGTTTCCAGTCACCTTGCTATGATTAAATGCGGTGGTTCACACTTTCAGTTTTGTCCCCAAAAAAATTCAAATGCTGCCGTCAATCCACTGTTTCTGGTTAGGGAAGGATTTAATAGTCACAGTGGGTACGACACCTCAAATGCACTTCCTAATAAAAACTCACTCACCGAGTCAGGCTATACGTCGATGTAATTGCCTGAGGCTACCTGGAACATATCCCAGTCCACGTGATTGAAGCAATCTTGAAGTGTGGAATCCGATTGTTCAGACCTACGTCGGATATACCTAAACACGGTCTCTTCCTGTTTTAGTTTCTGCCTATATGAGGGGAGCAACAAGATGGAGTCATAGTCAGATTTGCCGAAGGGAGGGTGGGGGAGGGCCTTGTATTCATCACGGACGTTAGAGTAGCAGTGGTCCAGCACAATCAATGTGCTGGTAGAATTTAGGTAGCCTTGTTCTCAAATGAGATTTGTTAAAATCCCCAGCTACAATAAATGCAGCCTCAGGATATATGGTTTCCAGTTTACATAGAGTCCAGTGAAGTTCTTTCAGGGCCGTCGATGTATCTGCTTGGGGGGTATACTATAATCTAAAATAATTATTTTGATATATCATGCGGTTGGCATTTGATTCTAGGTCAGGTGAACAAAAGGACTTGAGTTCCTGTATGTTGTTATGATTACACCATGAGTCGTTAATCATGAGGCATACACCCCCGCCATTCTTCTTACCAGATGTTTGTTTCTGTTGGCACGACACATGAAGAAACCCAGTGGCTGTACCAACTCTGACAACATATCCTGAGTGAGCCATGTTTCCATGAAACAAAGAATGTTACCATCTCTGATGTCTCTCTGGAAGGCAACTCTTGCCCTAATTTCATCCACCTTGTTGTCTAGAGACTGGATATTGACGAGTAATATGCTCAGAAGCGGTGGTGGTGTGCTCACCTAAGTTTGACCAGGAGGCCCCTCCGCCTTCCTCTCCTGCGGCAACAACGTTGTTTTGGGTCGGCCTCTGGGATTAGATCCAATGTCCAGCATGGAGGTCCGAACAAAGGATTCACTTCGGGAAAGTTGTATTCCTGGTCGTGATGTTGGTAAGTTGACGTCGCTCTTATATCCAATAGTTCTTCCCGGCTGTTTGTAATACACTTAAGATTTTCTGGGCTAACAATGTAACAACAACAAAAATTACAAATTACTGCATTGTTTCCTAAGGACTTGAAGCGAGGCGATCATCTCTGTTGGCGCCATTTTGCAATATTGAATGTCAGTCTCCAGTATATGCACTTTTACTTCAGCCCTGCCTCTGCCTCTTCCACATTCCACCCTGAGTGTTAAGGGACAATAACCTCATGTCTTTAATGTAAACACAGCTCAGACTTTACCCAATAACCCAGAGTAATAAAGTAGACCTTACAACAGCAATACATCATGTTAACCCTAACTTCCACCCCTCATTCTGTTTATCTAGCTTTGATTCTATCATGAATCAAAGTAAGACCCAAGTGCAGACTGTGTGAAGTAACAATGATTATTGTAACCACAGGGCCATGCAAACGACAGGTCAAGGCAGGCAGGGGTTGATAATCCAGAGTAGGAGCAAAGGTACAGGACGGCAGGCAGGCTCAGAGATGGGCAGAGTAGTTAAGAACAAATTCTTATTTTCAATGACTAGGAACAGTGGGTTAACTGACTGTTCAGGGGCAGAACGACAGATTTGTACCTTGTCAGCTCGGGGATTTGAACTTGCAACCTTTCAGTTACTAGTCCAACGCTCTAACCACTAGGCTACCCTGCCGCCCCAGCTTGTCAAATAAGACGAACTGGCACAGACAGAAAACACAGGCATTTGGTATTTTATTAGGATCCCTATTAGCTGTTGCAAAAGCAGCAGCTACTCTTCCTGGGGTCCACACAAAATCTGAAACATAATACAGAATGACATAATAAAGAACATCAATAAACAAGAACAGCTCACGGACAGAACAACATACATTTAACCTCTTAAACCTCCGGGGGCAGTATTTCATTTTTGGATGAAAAACGTTCCCGTTTTAAACAAGATATTTTGTCACGAAAAGATGCTCGACTATGCATATCATTGACAGCTTTGGAAAGGAAACACTCTGACGTTTCCAAAACTGCAAAGATATTGTCTGTGAGTGCCCCAGAACTAATGCTACAGGCGAAACCAAGATTACATTTCATACAGGAAATGAGCCAGATTTTGGAGGCGCTGTGTTCCAATGTCTCCTTTTGTGGCTGTGAATGCGCAAGGAATGAGCCTACACTTTCTGTCGTTTCCCCAAGGTGTTTGCAGCATTGTGACGTATTTGTAGGCATATCATTGGAAAATTGACAATAAGAGACTACATTTACTAGGTGTCCGCTCGGTGTCCTCCGTCAAAACTATTGCGTAATCTCCAGGTGCATGCACGTTTCCATTTAATTCAGAAGAGAAAGTCAACTGCCCCGAATGATTTATCATCGAAAGATATGTGAAAAACACCTTGAGGATTGATTCTAAACAACGTTTGCCATGTTTCTGTCGATATTATGGAGTTAATTTGGAAAAAAGTTCGCGTTGTAATGACTGAATTTTCTGGGGGTTTTCTTAGCCAAACATGATGAACAAAACAGAGCGATTTCTCCTACACAAATAATCTTTTTGGAAAAACTGAACATTTGCTATCTAACTGAGAGTCTCCTCATTGAAAAAATCCGAAGTTCTTCAAAGGTAAATGATTTTATTTGAATGCTTTTCTTGTTTTTGTGAAAATGTTGCCTGCTGAATGCTAGGCTTAATGCTATGCTAGCTATCAATACTCTTACACAAATGCTTGTGTAGCTATGATTGAAAAGCATTTTTTGAAAATCTGAGATGACAGTGTTGTTAACAAAAGGCTAAGCTTGTGAGCCAATATATTTATTTCATTTAATTTGCGATTTTCATGAATAGTTAACGTTGCGTTATGGTAATGAGCTTGAGGCTATAATCACGCTCCCGGATATGGGATTGCTCGTCGCAACAGGTAAAAAAAAAGGCACACGTAGCCTACATATCAATGCCTATACACAAACTATCTAGGTCAAATAGGGGAGAGGCGTTGTGTTGCAAGATGTTGTTTTATCTGTTTTTTTAAACCAAGTTTGCTGTTTATTTGAGCAATATGAGATGGAAGGAAGTTCCATGCAATAAGGGCTCTATATAATACTGTACGTTTTCTTGAATTTGTTCTGGATTTGGGGACTGTGAAAAGTCTCCTGGTGGCATGTCAGGTGGGATAAGTGTGTGTGTCAGAGCTGTGTGTAAGTTGACTATGCAAACAATTTGGGATTTTCAACACAATGTTTCTTATTAAAAGAAGAAGTGATGCAAACAGTCTCTCCTCAACACTTAGCCAATAGAGACTGGCATGCATAGTATTAATATTAGCCCTCTGATTAGAATTAAGAGCAAAACGTGGCGCTCTGTTCTGGGCCAGCTGCAGCTTAACTAGGTCTTTCCTTACAGCACTGGGCCACATGACTGGACAATAATCAAAATTAGACAAAACTAGAGCCTACAGAACTTGCTTTTTGGAGCGTGGTGTAAAAAAAATCAGAGCATCTCTTTATTACGGCTAGACCTCTCCCCATCTTTGCAACCATTGAATCTATATGTTTTGACCATGCCAATTTACAATCTAAGGTAACGCCAAGTAATTTAGTCTCCTCAACTTGTTCAACAGCCACAACATTCATTACCAGATTCAGCTGAGGTCAAGCACTTAAGGAATGATTTGTACCAAATACAATGCTCTTAGTTTTAGAGATGTTCAGGACCAGTTTATTACTGGCCACCCATTCCGATACAGACTGCAACTCTTTGTTAAGGGTTGCAGTGACTTCATTAGCTGTGGTTGCTGATGCGTATATGGTTGAATCATCAGCATACATGCTTTTTTTAATGCCAGTGGTAGGTCATTGGTAAAAATAGAAAAGAGTATAGTGCCTAGAGAGCTGCCCTGCGGTACACCACACTTTACATTTTTGACATTAGAGATGCTTCTATTAAAGAAATCCCTTTGAGTTCTATTAGATAGATAGCTCCGAATCCACGATATGGCAGAGGTTGAAAAGCCATAGCGCTTAAGTTTTTTCAATACCCAGAGGATAAGTGGAGAATATGGGCAACACCTGGAGGGGTGGAGACAAGCACAAATACAGGTGAAACAGATCAGGGCGTGACAAATTCTCTAGCCCAGCTGGAGACTGAAGCTGAAGACTATCTTTCTCTCTCAATTCAATTAAATTCAATTCAATGGGCTTTACTTTCTCTCTCAAGTCAATTAAAGGGTCTTTCTCTCTCTCTCTCTCTCTCTCTCTCTCTCTCTCTCTCAAAGTGAAATAAACAATAAAACATGAACAGTAAACATTATGCTCACAAAAGTTCCAAACAAATTAAGACATTTCAAATGTCATATTATGTCTAGATAGGGTGTTGTAACAATGTGCAAATAGTTAAAGTACAAAAGAGAAAATAAATTATCTCTGTCTTCCCCCTCTCTCTTTCTATCTCTCTCTCTTTATTTCTCTCTCTATATGTCTGTCTCTCTGTCTCTCTCCTTTATAGCCCAGAGATTTCACCTGTCTCTCTGTTGCTTCCATGTTTAACCAGAGGTCGTCCCTTAAAGACCACTAATTAAATTAGCGTCCCTCCTTACAGAAGGGCATAGACACCCTCTGCTCTCTCCTTCTCTTTCATCCCCCTCTCCAGCTCTCACCTTGGGGGCGTCATTGTCCTCATTCTTAATCCCTCTTCTTCCTTCTTATCCTCTTCCTCCATCATCCTTTCCTCTCTACCCCCCCCCCACACACTCCTCCTCTTCCTCCAGAAGTAATGCAGAGAGGGGGAGAGAGAGGACAAGAGGGAGAGGAGAAGAGGGGGAAGGAAGAGAAGGGAGAGAACATATGAGGCTGTGAAAGGAGAGGAGAGAAGTGAGGATGTAAGGAAGAGAGACTGAATGAGAGGAGGGAGCAGAGACAGAGGAGAGGAGAGGCGAGGAAAGAGGCGAGGAGAGGAGAGAGCAGAGAGAGGAGAGGAAACAGAGAGCAGAGACAGAGGGAGGAGAGAGAGCAGAAAGAGGAGAGAGAACAGAGCTAGGAGAGAAGAGAGAGGAGAGTACTCTTCTTTAGCTAATCAGAACTCTGATTGGTCCTGATAAAAAAAAAACTTTGGAGTCATCATGGTAACCAATCAGGTAAAAAATGAATAAGAGTGTGGCGTGTGCAAAAAGTGTGTGTGTTTTGGAATGAAATACAGACCGACTTTAGACTCCTGTCCTGATTAGCATGGCTTTGAACTTCAACTTCAAACACAGAAGGTGATGCTTTGAATAATGCATCATATCTCTCTCTCAATTCAATTTAAATTTAAGGGGTTTATTGGCATGGGAAATATGTTTAAATTGCCAAATCAAGTACAATAGATAATAAACCAAAGTGAAATAAACAATAAAAAATTAACAGTAAACATTACACTCCAAAAGAATAAAGACATTTCAAATGCCATATTATGTCTACATACAATGTTGTAATGATGTGAAAATAGTTAAAGTACAAAAGGGAAAATAAATCTGAGTGAAATATGTGTCTCTAATATGGTCATACATTTGGCATGAGGTTAGTAAGTACAGCTCAGTTTCCACCTCATTTTGTGGGCATTGTGAACATAGCCTGCATTCTCTTGCGAGCCAGGTCTACCTACGGCGGTCTTTCTCAAAAGCAAGGCTATGCTCACCGAGTCTGTACATAGTCAAAGTGTTCCTTAAGTTTTGGTCAGTCACAGTGGTCAGGTATTCTGCAACTGTGTACTTTCTGTTCAGGGCCAAATAGCATTCTAGTTTGCTCAGTTTTTTTGTTAATTCTTTCTAATGTGTCAAGTAATTATCTTTTTATTTTCTCATGATTTGTTTGGATCTAATTATATTGCTGTCCTTGGGCTCTGTGGGGTCTATTTGTGTTTGTGAACAGAGACCCAGGACCAGCTTGCTTAGGGGACTCTTCTCCAGTTTCATCTTTCTGTAGGGGATGGCTTTGTTATGGAAGGTTTGGGAATTGCTTCCTTTTAGGTGGTTGTAGAATTTAACGGCTCTTTTCTGGATTTTGATAATTAGCGGGTGTCTGCCTAATTCTGCTCTGCATGCAGAGGATTGTTTTTGCCGAATTCTGCATGCAGAGTCTCCATTTGGTGTTTGTCCCATTTTGTGAATTCTTGGTTCAGACCTCACAACCATATAGGCAATGGGTTCTATAACTGATTCATATATTTTTTTTTCAGATCCTAATTGGCAGTGTCAAATTGTATTTTCCTTTTGATGGCATAAAAGGCCCTTCTTTACTTGTCTCAGATCGTTCAAAGCTTTGTGGAAGTTACCTGTGGCATTGATGTTTAGGCCGAGGTATGTATAGTTTTTTTGTGTGCTCTAGGGCAACTGTGTCTATATGGAATATGTATTTGTGGTCCTGGCAACTGGACCTTTTTTGGAACACCATTATTTTTGTTTTACTAAGATTTACTGTCAGGGCCCAGGTCTGATAGAATCTGTGCAGAAGATCTAGGTGCTGCTGTAGGCCTTCCTTGGTTGGGGACAAAGCGCCAGATCATCAGCAAACAGTAGACATTTGACTTCAGATTCTAGTAGGGTGAGGCCGGGTGCTGCAGACTGTTCTGGTGCCCTCACCAATTCGTTGATATATATGTTGAAGAGGGTGGGGCTTAGGCTGCATCCCTGTGTCACCCCACTGCCCTGTGGATAGAAAAATGTGTGTTTTCGGCCAATTTTATCCACACACTTGTTGTTGGTGTATATGGATTTTATAATGTTGAATGTTTTTCCCCCAACACTAGTTTCAATCAATTTGTATAGCAGACAATCATGCCAAATTGAGTCAAAATATTTTGTTAAATCAACAATCATTAGAAGACATTGCCTTTGTTTTGGTTTGTTTGTCAATAAGGTTGTGCAAGGTGAATATGTGGTCTGTCAATGTGGTAATTTGGTAAAAAGCCAATTTGACATATGCTGAGTGCATTGTTTTCACTGAGGAACTGTACGAGTCTGCTGTTAATGACAATGCAGAGGATTTTCCCAATGTTGCTGTTGACGCATATCCCACGGTAGTTATTGGGTTAAAATTTTTCTCCACTTTTGTAGATTAGGGTGATCAGTCCTTGGTTACAAATATTGGGGAAGATGCCAGAGCTAAGGATGATGTTAAAGAGTTTTAGTATAGCCAATTGGAATTTGTTGTCTGTATATTTTATTATTTCATTGAGGATAACATCAACAGCACAGGCCTTTTTGGGTTGGAGGGTTGTGATTTTGTCCTGTAGTTCATTCCAGGTAATTGGAGAATCCAGTGAGTTCTGGTCGTCTTTAAAAGTTGATTGTAAGATTTGTATTTGATCATATATATGTTTTTGCCAATGGTTCTTTGTTAGAGTAAACACGATTGGAGAAGTGTTTTACCCAGACATCTCCATTTTGGATAGATTATTGTTTTTGTTGTTGTTTGTTTAGTGTTTTCCAATTTTCCAAGAAGTGGTTAGAGTCTGTGTATTCTTCAATTACATTGAGCTGATTTCTGACATGTTGTTCCTTCTTTTTCTGTAGTGTATTTCTGTATTGTTTTATTGATTCACCATAGTGAAGGCGTAGACTCAGGTTTTCTGGATCTCTATGTTTTTGGTTGGACAGGTTTTTCAATTTCTTTCTTAGGTTTTTACATTCTTCATCAAATCATTTGTCATTGTTGTCCATTTTCTTTGGTTTTCTGTTTTAAATTTTTAGATTAGATGGGGAAGCTGAGAGGTCAAATATATTGTTAACATTTTCTACTGCCAAATTTATACCTTCATATTTTGTCCAGGAAGTTGTCATAAAGGGATTGAATTTGTTGTTGCCTTTTTTCATAATATTACTCAGTTCCTTTGGCTTTGATGCCTCATGATTGAGAATTGCTCTGTTCAGATAGACTGATAGACTGTGGTTTGGCAGTGATCTGATAGGGGTGTTAATGGGCTGGACGTGAACACTCTGAAAGACTCTGGGATGAGGTCAGTGATAAAGTAGTCTACATTACTACTGCCACGAGATGAGCTATACAGTGGGGAGAACAAGTATTTGATACACTGCCAATTTTGCAGGTTTTCCTACTTACAAAGCATGTAAGGTCTGTAATTTTCATAGGTACACTTCAACTGTGAGAGACGGAATCTAAAACAAAATTCCAGAAAATCACATTGTATGATTTTTAAGTAATTAATTAGCATTTTATTGCATGACATAAGTATTTATTTTTTGTTGTTGTTTTTTTGTTGTTGAAATTTCTTCCCAATTTCGTGGTATCCAATTGTTTTAGTAGCTACTATCCGCCATCCAACCCGGAAGCCAGCCGCACCAATGAGTCGTGGTTAGCACGCACTGCGCACGGCCCGCTACAGGAGTCGCTGGTGCACGATGAGACAATGAGACAAGGATTTCCCTACCGGCCAAACCCTCCCTAACCCGGACGACGCAAGGCCAATTGTGCGTCGCCCCACAGACCTCCCGGTCGCGGCCGGTTACGTCAGAGCCTGGTATTTGATCACCTACCAACCAGTAAGAATTCCGGCTCTCACAGACCAGTTAGTTTTTCTTTAAGAAGCCCTCATGTTCTCCAGTCATTACCTGTATTAACTGCACCTGTTTGAACTCGTTACCTGTATAAAAGACACCTGTTTACACACTCAATCAAACAGACTCCAACCTCTCCACAATGGCCAAGACCAGAGAGCTGTGTAAGGAGATCAGGGTTAAAATTGTAGACCTGCACAAGGCTGGGATGGGCTACTGGACAATAGTCAGGCAGCTTGGTGAGAAGCCATCAACTGTTGGCAAAATTATTAGAAAATGGAAGAAGTTCAAGATGACGGTCAATCACCCTCGGTCTGGGGCTCCATGCAAGATCTCACCTCGTGGGGCATCAATGATCATGAGAAAGGTGAGGGATCAGCCCAGAACTACACGGCAGGACCTGGTCAATGACCTGAAGAGAGCTGGGACCACAGTCTCAAAGAAAACCATTAGTAACACACTACACCGTCATGGATTAAAATACTGCAGCGCACGCAAGGTCCCCCTGCTCAAGCCAGCGCCCGTCTTAAGTTTGCCAATGACCATCTAAATGATCCAGAGGAGGAATGGGAGAAGGTCATGTGGTCTGATGAGACAAAAATAGAGCTTTTTGGTCTAAACTCCACTCGCCGTGTTTGGAGGAAGAAGAAGGATGAGTACAACCCCAAGAACACCATCCCAACCGTGAAGCATGGAGGTGGAAACATCATTCTTTGGGGATGATTTTCTGTAAAGGGGACAGGATGACTGCACCGTATTGAGGGGAGGATGGATGGGGCCATGTATCGCGAGATCTTGGCCAACAACCTCCTTCCCTCATTAAGAGCATTGAAGATGGGTCGTGGCTGGGTCTTCCAGCATGACAACGACCCGAAACACACAGCCAGGGCAACTAAGGAGTGGCTTTGTAAGAAGCATCTCAAGGTCCTGGAGTGGCCTAGCCAGTCTTCAGACCTGAACCCAAAAGAAAATCTTTGGAGGGAGATGAAAGTCCGTATTGCCCAGCGACAGCCCCGAAACCTGAAGGATCTGGAGAAGGTCTGTATGGAGGAGTAGGCCAAAATCCCTGCTGCAGTCTGTGCAAACCTGGTCAAGAACTACAGGAAACGTATGATCTCTGTAATTGCAAACAAAGGTTTCTGTACCAAATATTAAGGACCTGCTTTTCTGATGTATCAAATACTTATGTCATGCAATAAAATGCAAATTAATTACTTAAAAATCACACAACGTGATTTTCTAGATTCCGTCTCTCACAGTTGAAGTGTACCTATTATAACAATTACAGACCTCTACATGCTTCGTAAGTAGGAAAACCTGCAAAATCGTCAGTGTATCAAATACTTGTTATCCCCACTGTATTTTCCGTCTGAGTCCATCAGGAGTACAATCTGTGTCTTGTGTATGTCCTCATTGGGTGTGGGGGGTTGTCAGGAGGGCTATCAGAGTGGCTGACAGGGGAGGATGACTTTCCGCTTGGGGTTGCTCGTCTGTGGGGTTATATAATGAAGAGCTCTGGTCTGACCCGCTCGGGGTGGGGATATCTTTCTCAAGGGAGAGCGTCTCCTGCTGAGCTAATTCTTTGATTAGGTGAAAGTCCAACTGAAACTTTTTGGGGTTGATCTGTACCAGTACTGTTCCAGACTTATAGAGATTTATACAGTTGAAGTCGTAAGTTTACATACACTTAGGTTGGCCTCATTAAAACAAGTTTTTCAACCACTCAACAAATTTCTTGTTAACAAACTATAGTTTTGGCAAGTCGGTTAGGACATCTACTTTGTGCAGGACACAAGTAATTTTTGTTTACAGACGGATTATTTCACTTACAATTCCCTGTATCACAACTCCAGTGGGTCAGAAGTTTACATACACTAAATTGACTGTGCATTTAAACAGCTTGGAACATTCCTGAAAATGATGTCATGGCTTTAGAAGCTTCTGATAGGCTAATTGACATCATTTGAGTCAATTGGAGGTGTACTTGTGGATGTATTTCAAGGCCTACCTTCAAACACAGTGCCTCTTTGCTTGACATCATGAGACATCAAAAGAAATCAACCAAGACCTCAGAAAAAAATGGTAGACCTCCACAAGTCTGGTTCATCCTTGGGAGCAATTTCCAAACGTCTGAAGGTACCATGTTCATCTGTACTAACAATAGTACGCAAGTATAAATACCATGGGATCACGCAGCCATCATACCGCTCAGGAAGGAGATGCGTTCTGTCTCCTAGAGATTAATGTACTTTGGTGCGAATCAATCCCAGAACAACAGCAAAGGACCTTGTGAAGATGCTGGAGGAAACAGGTACAAAAGTATCTATATCCACAGCAAAACAAGTCCTATATCATCATAACCTGAATGGCCGCTCAGCAAGGAAGAAGCCACTGCTCCAAAACCGCCATAAAAAAGCCAGATTATGGTTTGCAACTGCACATGGGGACAAAGATCATACTTTTTGGAGAAATGTCCTCTGATCTGATGAAACAAAAATAGATCTGTTTGACCATAATGACCATCATTATGTTTGGAGGAAAAAAAGGGGAGGCTTGCAATCCGAAGGACACCATCCCAACCGTGAAGTACGGGGGTGGCAGCACCATGTTGTGGGGGTGCTTTGCTGCAGGAGGGACTGGTGCACTTCACAAAATATATGTCATCATAAGGGAAGGAAAATTATGTGGATATATAGAAGTAACATCTCAAGACATCAGTCAGGAAGTTAAAGCTTGGTCGCAAATGGGTCTTCCAAATTGACAATGACCCCAAGCATACTTCCAAAGTTGTGGCAAAATGGCTTAAGGACAACAAAGTCAAGGTATTGGAGTGGCCATCACAAAGCCCTGACTTCAATCCTATAGACACTTTGTGGGCAGAACTGAAAGTGTGTGCGAGCAAGGAAGCCTAAAACCTGACTCAGTTACACCAGCTCTGTCAGGAGGAATGGGCCAAAATTCACCCACCTGGGTGAATTTTGGGAAGCTTGTGGAAGGCTACCCAAAATGTTTGACCCAAGTAAAAAAAAAAATAAAGGCAATGCTACCAAATACTAATTCAGTGTATGTAAACTTCTGACCCACTGGGAATGTGATGAAAGAAATAATAGCTGAAATTTGACATTCTTTAAAAAAAATTGGTGATCCTAACTGACCTAAGACAGCGAATTTTTCTCAGATTAAATGTCAGGAATTTTGAATTACTGAGTTTAAATGTATTTGGCTAAGGTGTATGTAAACTTCCAACTTCAACTGTATTAGCTGACTCAGAGTCCTCGTTGTCTCGCATCCTGAGTTTCCATCCTTTGTTAACACCCCCCTTATTAGAGGGGTAGTGTGCTAATATTGCACTCTGCTAGGACAGAGGATGTTCTGTGTGGAAGGTGAGGTTGCTGATGTTCCCATTTTTATAATAGCAAAAAATGTCTCTTGATTTTACATAAGGAGCTTCATTTTGTGCTCTTTTCATGTCTTATCATTCTTTACATACACAGGGTGCTGTATTTTAATTACCTCTGAACAGCGTGAG
This sequence comes from Oncorhynchus masou masou, assembly GCF_036934945.1. Lineage (NCBI taxonomy): Eukaryota > Metazoa > Chordata > Actinopteri > Salmoniformes > Salmonidae > Oncorhynchus > Oncorhynchus masou. Next base: position 16,733,691 of record NC_088243.1, on the reverse strand, counting down.
GCAGCTTCCAAGGCCTCTCCATTTGGTTGGAGTAGACTGTGCGACTCTCCTGCCATTCTTGGGCTAAAGAGCTTTGACAGCTCTCACTTGACAAATCGGTGCTAATTGAAGTAGTATCAAGCTTGGCAGCCTTAATTTAGCATTCAGTCCGTATAAAGTAATGGAATGTATTTTTCTTTTTCGCTTTTGGAAATAAAATATAGCTTCAGACTAAACCTTAATCATTCAGTTCTAGGTTGGTGTTTTCAGGTTTCCAGAGCATTTGCTATATAGCTTTGGAATAATAATCTTTGGTAGTTGTAAGCCTTCCAGGTGATTCCGTAATTCCATCCAAGATCAGGTTGTGGGTTTTGAGTTTTGATTTGGAGCGGAGGTTATGTTGTAGAGGGTAGCATCCTGTTATATGTATATGACAAAAAAATCCAAGTTTATCCAACTCTAAATCTATATTTTTTAAGAACATGCTGAAAAATGCAGGAGCTCATCTGATTATGACCTCTCTCTCTCTCACGTCTATTCACATTCCGCTCAGACAATGACATGGACTGATACATACTTTAAAGTTTATGGTGGGTGGTGTCCAGTGTTGTAGAAATAAAGAACATATTTGCTTATTGTTTGGCATAACCTGTGTGCTACGTCAATACGTGTTGTGAGGGGTTACCTGTGATATGTAGAGAGAGATGGTACCTATTGTTGAGGGGGTCGCCCCAACCCCTGCTAACCCCCCCTCTATAGCCCCTACAACCCCCTACCTCTGTCACATGCTAAAATTAGCCCAGTGATCGTGATCACATCGCTGTAGCACTGACTGAGGCAAAATCCCAACCATCTAATAACAAGAGCAGCCAATCAAATGTCAATCAAGATTCTCTTTGACACAGTAGCAGTTGCAATATACTTTTAATGAGTGATTCTGTCTTGTAAAAATGGTTGGTTGTTAATGTCTTTTAAACTAGAGCCTCTATTTATGTTTTCTTTTAAACTGACTTTGTTCAGTCGACATCCCAAATGCCACCATATTCCCTACATATTGCACTACTTTTGACCAGCGGCATATGGGCCCTAGTACACTATACAGGGAATAGGGTGCCATTTGGGATGCACATAAGTGTGGTGTCTATCTCAGTGTTCTCTGAAGATTGCTACTAGGTATTGATGCAGGCTCTGTAACAGTAGACTGTCAGGCAGATCTGGTTCACTTCCTTCATCTTCAATAATACCTCTACAGCAGGGGCCTACACCATTCACCCTGGAGCTGTTGTTATTGCCTCTCTCCTTTGTGTGTGTTGCTCACACTCCAGTCAGACCCTCTCTCTCCCCCCCTCAGGGGCACCAGTATTGGAATGCTGGCTGGGATTGTTGGGGATTTAATGCAAGAGTGGTGCTCAAAAGACTGGGACTGAGCTGTATTGGGATAGGACCAGGGATAGAGATAACTAAGGGCTTGGACAGTGAGTGATGGGACTGAGCTGTATTGGGATAGGACCAGGGATAGAGATAACTAAGGGCTTGGACAGTGAGTGATGGGACTGAGCTGTATTGGGATAGGGACCAGGGATAGAGATAGCTAAGGGCTTGGACAGTGAGTGATGGGACTGAGCTGTATTGGGATAGGACCAGGGATAGAGATAACTAAGGGCTTGGACAGTGAGTGATGGGACTGAGCTGTATTGGGATAGGGACCAGGGATAGAGATAACTAAGGGCTTGGACAGTGAGTGATGGGACTGAGCTGTATTGGGATAGGGACCAGGGATAGAGATAACTAAGGGGTTGGACAGTGAGTGATGGGACTGAGCTGTATTGGGATAGGACCAGGGATAGAGATAACTAAGGGCTTGGACAGTGAGTGATGGGACTGAGCTGTATTGGGATAGGACCAGGGATAGAGATAACTAAGGGGTTGGACAGTGAGTGATGGGACTGAGCTGTATTGGGATAGGGACCAGGGATAGAGATAACTAAGGGCTTGGACAGTGAGTGATGGGACTGAGCTGTATTGGGATAGGGACCAGGGATAGAGATAACTAAGGGGTTGGACAGTGAGTGATGGGACTGAGCTGTATTGGGATAGGACCAGGGATAGAGATAACTAAGGGCTTGGACAGTGAGTGATGGGACTGAGCTGTATTGGGATAGGACCAGGGATAGAGATAACTAAGGGGTTGGACAGTGAGTGATGGGACTGAGCTGTATTGGGATAGGGACCAGGGATAGAGATAACTAAGGGGTTGGACAGTGAGTGATGGGACTGAGCTGTATTGGGATAGGACCAGGGATAGAGATAACTAAGGGCTTGGACAGTGAGTGATGGGACTGAGCTGTATTGGGATAGGGACCAGGGATAGAGATAACTAAGGGCTTGGACAGTGAGTGATGGGACTGAGCTGTATTGGGATAGGACCAGGGATAGAGATAACTAAGGGCTTGGACAGTGAGTGATGGGACTGAGCTATATTGGGATAGGGACCAGGGATAGAGATAACTAAGGGGTTGGACAGTGAGTGATGGGACTGAGCTGTATTGGGATAGGACCAGGGATAGAGATAACTAAGGGCTTGGACAGTGAGTGATGGGACTGAGCTGTATTGGGATAGGACCAGGGATAGAGATAACTAAGGGGTTGGACAGTGAGTGATGGGACTGAGCTGTATTGGGATAGGACCAGGGATAGAGATAACTAAGGGCTTGGACAGTGAGTGATGGGACTGAGCTGTATTGGGATAGGACCAGGGATAGAGATAACTAAGGGGTTGGACAGTGAGTGATGGGACTGAGCTGTATTGGGATAGGGACCAGGGATAGAGATAACTAAGGGCTTGGACAGTGAGTGATGGGACTGAGCTGTATTGGGATAGGGACCAGGGATAGAGATAACTAAGGGGTTGGACAGTGAGTGATGGGACTGAGCTGTATTGGGATAGGACCAGGGATAGAGATAACTAAGGGCTTGGACAGTGAGTGATGGGACTGAGCTGTATTGGGATAGGACCAGGGATAGAGATAACTAAGGGGTTGGACAGTGAGTGATGGGACTGAGCTGTATTGGGATAGGGACCAGGGATAGAGATAACTAAGGGGTTGGACAGTGAGTGATGGGACTGAGCTGTATTGGGATAGGACCAGGGATAGAGATAACTAAGGGCTTGGACAGTGAGTGATGGGACTGAGCTGTATTGGGATAGGACCAGGGATAGAGATAACTAAGGGCTTGGACAGTGAGTGATGGGACTGAGCTATATTGGGATAGGGACCAGGGATAGAGATAACTAAGGGGTTGGACAGTGAGTGATGGGACTGAGCTGTATTGGGATAGGACCAGGGATAGAGATAACTAAGGGCTTGGACAGTGAGTGATGGGACTGAGCTGTATTGGGATAGGACCAGGGATAGAGATAACTAAGGGCTTGGACAGTGAGTGATGGGACTGAGCTGTATTGGGATAGGACCAGGGATAGAGATAACTAAGGGCTTGGACAGTGAGTGATGGGACTGAGCTGTATTGGGATAGGACCAGGGATAGAGATAGCTAAGGGCTTGGACAGTGAGTGATGGGACTGAGCTGTATTGGGATAGGGACCAGGGATAGAGATAACTAAGGGCTTGGACAGTGAGTGATGGGACTGAGCTGTATTGGGATAGGACCAGGGATAGAGATAACTAAGGGCTTGGACAGTGAGTGATGGGACTGAGCTGTATTGGGATAGGACCAGGGATAGAGATAACTAAGGGCTTGGACAGTGAGTGATGGGACTGAGCTATATTGGGATAGGGACCAGGGATAGAGATAACTAAGGGGTTGGACAGTGAGTGATGGGACTGAGCTGTATTGGGATAGGGACCAGGGATAGAGATAACTAAGGGGTTGGACAGTGAGTGATGGGACTGAGCTGTATTGGGATAGGACCAGGGATAGAGATAACTAAGGGGTTGGACAGTGAGTGATGGGACTGAGCTGTATTGGGATAGGACCAGGGATAGAGATAACTAAGGGGTTGGACAGTGAGTGATGGGACTGAGCTGTATTGGGATAGGACCAGGGATAGAGATAACTAAGGGCTTGGACAGTGAGTGATGGGACTGAGCTATATTGGGATAGGGACCAGGGATAGAGATAACTAAGGGGTTGGACAGTGAGTGCTGGGACTGACATGTACTGGGGAGGGATAGGATAGTCAGGACTACTGCTCCTCTCCCTCAAAGACCTCTTTGTGCATCAGCTGTGACCCAGAGATGGAAAGACACAGGGGAGATGTAACCCCACCAGGGTAGGACCAGGTTGGGATCAAGGGAGATGTAACCCCACCAGGGTAGGACCAGGTTAGGATCAGGGGAGATGTAACCCCACCAGGGTAGGACCAGGGGAGATGTAACCCCACCAGGGTAGGACCAGGTTATGATCAGGAGAGATGTAACCCCAGCAGGGGAGGACCAAGTTAGGATCAGGAGAGATGTAACCCCACCAGGGTAGGACCAGGTTAGTATCAGGAGAGATGTAACCCCACCAGGGTAGGACCAGGGGAGATGTAACCACACCAGGGTAGGACCGTAGGAGATGTAACCCTACTAGGGGAGGACCAGGTTAGGATCAGGAGAGATGTAACCCAACCAGGGTAGGACCAGGGTAGGACCAGGGGAAATGTAACCACACCAGGGTAGGACCGGAGGAGATGTAATCCTACTAGGGGAGGACCAGGTTAGGATCAGGAGAGATGTAACCCAACCAGGGTAGGACCAGGGTAGGACCAGGGGAGATGTAAACCCACCAGGGAAGATGTAACCCTCCAAGAGTAGGACCAGGTTAGAATCAGGGGAGATGTAACCCCCCCACCAAGGTAGGATCAGGTTAGGATCAGGAGAGATGTAACCCCAGCAGGGTAGGATCAGGAGAGATGTAACCCCACCAGGGTAGGACCAGGAGAGATGTAACCCCACCAGGGTAGGACCAGGTTAGGATCAGGAGAGATGTAACCCCACCAGGGTAGGACAAAGTTAGTATCAGGAGAGATGTAACCCCACCAGGGTAGGACCAGGGGAGATGTAACCACACCAGGGTAGGACCAGAGGAGATGTAACCCTACTAGGGGAGGACCAGGTTAGGATCAGGAGAGATGTAACCCAACCAGGGTAGGACCAAGGTAGGACCAGGGGAGATGTAAACCCACCAGGGAAGATGTAACCCTACCAGGGTAGGACCAGGTTAGAGTCAGGTGAGATCTAACCCCACCAGGGTAGGACCAGGTTAGGATCAGGAGAGATGTAACCCCACCAGGGTAGGACCAGGTTAGGACCAGGGGAGATGTGACCCCACCAGGGTAGGACCAAGTTAGTATTAGGAGGGATGTAACCCCACCAGGGTAGGACCAGGGGAGATGTAACCCCACCAGGGTAGGACCAGGTTAGGATCAGGGGAGATATAACCCCACCAAGGTAGGACCAGGGGAGATGTAACCCCACCAGGGTAGGACCAGGTTAGGATCAGGGGAGATGTAACCCCACCAGGGAAGATGTAACCCTACCAGGGGAGATGTAACCCTACCAGGGAAGATGTAACCCTACCAGGGAAGATGTAACCCTACCAGGGTAGGACCAGGTTAGGTCCTGGGAGAGGGGGGATTAGCATGATGTTACTAACATGCTGGTGTGTGTGAGAGAGAGAAAGAGAGAGAATAAAGTATATTCATGTGTGTGTGACCACACTGACCATCTCTCCTCTCTCTCCAGGGCTCTGGTAGGTCCCCCAGTGGTGAGCCGTCCTCCCCAGCAGACTACCTCCCAGTGGGCCAGAAGCCAGAGGCTGTGGTCCATGCCATGAAGGTACTGGAGGTCCATGAGAACCTGGAGAAGAAGATCCCTGAAGACTACGACGAAGACCTCAGTGAGAAGGAGAAGGCCATCGTCAGGGAGATGTGTAATGTAAGAAACTTTCTCTCTCTCCTCTCTTCCACATTACCTTTTTCATCTCCTCTATCCTATCCCAGTAAGCTAATAATGAGAGCTTGATTAAGATACATGAGTTGCGTCCCTCTCCCTCCCCCTCTCCCCCTCTCTCCCTCTCTCCCTCTTTCTCTCCCTCTCCCTCTCCCTCTCCCTCCCCCCTTTCCCTCTCCCTCCCAGTTTCTGTTTGTTTGCCTGTCCGAATCACAAGCCTGCCATCGCTTTGACGGAGAGCAGTGTTTCAATTACTGCACAATTACCCCCTTCCATCCCTCCCTCTCATCCTCCCCCCTCTCTCACCCCTTCACTTCCCCGTGCTATAATTGTTGGTTCCCATAAAGGAGCCATAGTGTTTACGACACACTTGTCAACGTAATTAAAATAACTTCACTGGGAGAAACAATGGAAGCTCTTATTGTGGCCTCTGAAGCCTTCGAGCTCCATTCCCCTGTAAACCTCCCAGATACATTCCCCCTGTAAACCTCCCAGATACATTCCCCCTGTAAACCTCCCAGATACATCCCCCTGTAAACCTTCCAGATACATTCCCCCTGTAAACCTCCCAGATACATCCCCCTGTAAACCTCCCAGATACATCCCCCTGTAAACCTCCCAGATGTATTCCCCCTGTAAACCTCCCAGATACATCCCCCTGTAAACCTCCCAGATACATCCCCCTGTAAACCTCCCAGATGTATTCCCCCTGTAAACCTCCCAGATACATCCCCCTGTAAACCTCCCAGATACATCCCCCTGTAAACCTCTCAGATGCATTCCCCCTGTAAACCTCCCAGATACATTCCCCCTGTAAACCTCCCAGATACATCCCCCTGTAAACCTCCCAGATGCATTCCCCCTGTAAACCTCCCAGATGCATTCCCCCTGTAAACCTTCCAGATACATTCCCCTGTAAACCTCCCAGATACATCCCCCTGTAAACCTCCCAGATACATCCCCCTGTAAACCTCCCAGATGCATTCCCCCTGTAAACCTCCCAGATGCATTCCCCATGTAAACCTCCCAGATACATCCCCCTGTAAACCTCCCAGATACATCCCCCTGTAAACCTCCCAGATACATTCCCCCTGTAAACCTCCCAGATACATCCCCCTGTAAACCTCCCAGATACATCCCCCTGTAAACCTCCCAGATACATTCCCCCTGTAAACCTCCCAGATACATTCCCCCTGTAAACCTCCCAGATGCATTCCCCCTGTAAACCTCCCAGATACATCCCCCTGTAAACCTCCCAGATGCATTCCCCCTGTAAACCTCCCAGATACATCCCCCTGTAAACCTCCCAGATACATCCCCCTGTAAACCTCCCAGATACATCCCCCTGTAAACCTCCCAGATACATCCCCCTGTAAACCTCCCAGATGTATTCCCCCTGTAAACCTCCCAGATACATCCCCCTGTAAACCTCCCAGATACATCCCCCTGTAAACCTCCCAGATGCATTCCCCCTGTAAACCTCCCAGATACATTCCCCCTGTAAACCTCCCAGATACATCCCCCTGTAAACCTCCCAGATGCATTCCCCCTGTAAACCTCCCAGATACATTCCCCTGTAAACCTCCCAGATGTATTCCCCCTGTAAACCTCCCAGATACATCCCCCTGTAAACCTCCCAGATACATCCCCCTGTAAACCTCCCAGATGCATTCCCCCTGTAAACCTCCCAGATACATCCCCCTGTAAACCTCCCAGATGCATTCCCCCTGTAAACCTCCCAGATACATTCCCCCTGTAAACCTCCCAGATACATTCCCCCTGTAAACCTCCCAGATACATTCCCCCTGTAAACCTCCCAGATACATTCCCCCTGTAAACCTCCCAGATACATTCCCCCTGTAAAACCTCCCAGATACATTCCCCCTGTAAACCTCCCAGATACATCCCCATGTAAACCTCCCAGATACATTCCCCCTGTAAACCTCCCAGATACATTCCCCCTGTAAACCTCCCAGATACATTCCCCCTGTAAACCTCCCAGATACATTCCCCCTGTAAATCTCCCAGATACATCCCCCTGTAAACCTCCCAGATACATTCCCCCTGTAAACCTCCCAGATACATTCCCCCTGTAAACCTCCCAGATACATTCCCCCTGTAAACCTCCCAGATACATCCCCCTGTAAACCTCCCAGATACATTCCCCCTGTAAACCTCCCAGATACATTCCCCCTGTAAACCTTCCAGATATATTCCCCCTGTAAACCTCCCAGATACATCCCCCTGTAAACCTCCCAGATACATTCCCCCTGTAAACCTTCCAGATATATTCCCCCTGTAAACCTTCCAGATATATTCCCCCTGTAAACCTCCCAGATACATTCCCCCTGTAAACCTCCCAGATACATTCCCCCTGTAAACCTCCCAGGCCTAGGATAAGATAGGAGGATAGAACTATGAGGTAGAAGCTACAGGCCCCGCCTTCTCTCATCTCAACAGCATATCCACCCCCAGACATGTAGGGTGCATCCCAAATAGCATCCTACTCCATTTCATAGTGCACTTCTTTTGACCAGGCCCCATCAAAAGAAGTGCAGTATAAAGATAAAATACACTCTGTGACAGGCCTGGCGAGGAGTGCAGGGTAGTATGGGACCAGTGTTCTCGTAGGGACAACCCTGGGGCCCTTCCAGGCTTTCAGTAGCCATGCCTGTTGGTTGTTCCATACAGAGCTCTGTACATGAGAGACAGAGAACATGGAGACACAATGCAGCCATTTACAGTCAAGTATCCCATCTACCATAAAGACATCCTGGTCACTAATGAGGTCTATGTTACATGGTCCTGTGGGTCGACCTCTCTCTCTCATCACAGAGTTGGGAGTTAAGTGTTGCACAGCTGTTGTTGTGTCCCCCTAAAATTGCATTATCTGCTCAGATTATGTGGAGCACATTTCTGTTGACACCCACTGGTTGGCTGGATTCCAGTCATATCTATGGTTCCCATCTCTCTATGACCTCCATTTGACCCACAGGGTCAATTAGTACTACATTTCACTTCTAGAGACCATCATCTGAAGGGACTGGATATACTGTAGATAGTATACAGCCGTTGTGTAACAGGGTTTTGTGTCCCCTCTCCCACTTCCCTGTACTCTGTTGTGTTCTCAGGTGGTGTGGCGTAAACTAGGTGACGCTGCAGGATCCAAGCCTTCCATCCGCCAGCATCTCTCTGGGAACCAGTTCAAAGGGCCCTTGTAGTCCTTAAGACCACATTAACCAGCGCACAGCAGCACTCAGACGAGACAAACGGACAGACAGACAAATTAACAACAACAACCATGGACCCGCAGCAATGAGTGCACAAACAAGGGGCGCATCTCAAATGACACCCTCCTATTTTCCCAGCACTGTGTGACCGTGGCTAGATGATCCCCACAAACTCTAGCCTGAACCCAAACCTCTGTGCTTAGCCTCCCCTAACATTGACCCCTGGTGAATATAGGAATGTAGGCCACACCTGATCTGGGTAGTGGGTACAGTCAATCTCAGTTTAGATCTTACAAATTAGGCTGCGCCGATGAAGGGTTAAAAACAGCGGTTGGCAATCCTATAGCCTCTGACCACGTTGGCTCTCATTTTCTGTTTATTTAAAGACAATTCTACATGTTGAATGACACACCGTTCGTCAATACCCAGCAGGTAATCTAGTGCCCACGGCCAACGTTGGTTATGGTGTCTTGTCATTCAAGAGAAGGAAGAGGAGAATAAACTGCCCCTTACTACCAGTCACTACACCTGAGCTACAGTACTTTACCTGACCCTCTGCCATCTCCAACCAACGTCTGTTTGAGGTTTGTAAATGTTCACCTACCAAGTGTTCAAGACTGACAACCACTCCAGGACAAACCATTCTACTATTCTCAAGTCAAGGCCCTGATATGTTCTGTTCTTGACTTTACTTCCATTACTTTTCCATTCAACAGCCAACTGACTGGCAACTCCTTACAACATAGATGAGGACAAATACTGGAGATCGCGTGATGTCATTTCCTTCAGTGTAGAATCACAAGCCATAGGTTTATACAACGTGAAACCTAGCTGCTGTAGGATGCTGTTTAATAATGTAGTCCTCTTTTGTCTGAAAGAAGTATGTGTACAAATGTAGACGGAAATCCTTTCAAAGTGTTAAACTAAATTCTAGCACTAAAGTAGGTTATGTTTAACAAAACGTAGTGCTATTTTTTTGACCTGTTGTTTTTAGTGTTCATGTTTGTTTGTGCCTCAAATGGCATCCTATTATTTATACCAACACTACAGTGCCTTGCGAAAGTATTTGGCCCCCTTGAACTTTGCGACCTTTTGCCACATTTCAAGCTTCAAACATAAAGATATAAAACTGTATTTTTTTGTGAAGAATCAACAACAAGTGGGACACAATCATGAAGTGGAACGACATTTATTGGATATTTCAAACTTTTTTAACAAATCAAAAACTGAAAAATTGGGCGTGCAAAATTATTCAGCCCCTTTACTTTCAGTGCAGCAAACTCTCTCCAGAAGTTCAGTGAGGATCTCTGAATGATCCAATGTTGACCTAAATGACTAATGATGATAAATACAATCCACCTGTGTGTAATAAAGTCTCCGTATAAATGCACCTGCACTGTGATAGTCTCAGAGGTCCGTTAAAAGCGCAGAGAGCATCATGAAGAACAAGGAACACACCAGGCAGGTCCGAGATACTGTTGTGAAGAAGTTTAAAGCCGGATTTGGATACAAAAAGATTTCCCAAGCTTTAAACATCCCAAGGAGCCCTGTGCAAGCGATAATATTGAAATGGAAGGGGTATCAGACCACTGCAAATCTACCAAGACCTGGCCGTCCCTCTAAACTTTCAACTCATACAAGAAGAAGACTGATCAGAGATGCAGCCAAGATGCCCATGATCACTCTGGATGAACTGCAGAGATCTACAGCTAAGGTGGGAGACTCTGTCCATAGGACAACAATCAGTCGTATATTGCACAAATCTGGCCTTTATGGAAGAGTGGCCATTTCTTAAAGATATCCATAAAAAGTGTTGTTTAAATACCCACTGTCAAACATGGTGGTGGCAGCATCATGGTTTGGGCCTGCTTTTCTTCAGCAGGGACAGGGAAGATGGTTAAAATTGATGGGAAGATGGATGGAGCCAAATACAGGACCATTCTGGAAGAAAACGAACGCCGCAGCCCGTCTGGTGTTCAACCTTCCCAAGTTCTCTCACGTCACCCCGCTCCTCCGCTCTCTCCACTGGCTTCCAGTTGAAGCTCGCATCCGCTACAAGACCATGGTGCTTGCCTACGGAGCTGTGAGGGGAACGGCACCGCAGTACCTCCAGGCTCTGATCAGGCCCTACACCCAAGCAAGGGCACTGCGTTCATCCACCTCTGGCCTGCTCGCCTCCCTACCATTGAGGAAGTACAGTTCCCGCTCAGCCCAGTCAAAACTGTTCGCTGCTCTGGCCCCCAATGGTGGAACAAACTCCCTCACGACGCCAGGACAGCGGAGTCAATCACCACCTTCCGGAGACACCTGAAACCCCACCTCTTCAAGGAATACCTAGGATAGGATAAGTAATCCTTCTCACCCCCCCCCTTAATGATTTAGATGCACTATTGTAAAGTGGCTGTTCCACTGGATGTCAGAAGGTGAATTCACCAATTTGTAAGTCGCTCTGGATAAGAGCGTCTGCTAAATGACTTAAATGTAAATGTAAATGTAAAACCTGATGGAGTCTGCAAAAGACCTGAGACTGGGACGGAGATTTGTCTTCCAACAAGACAATGATCCAAAACATAAAGCAAAATCTACAATGGAATGGTTCAAAAATAAACATATCCAGGTGTTAGAATGGCCAAGTCAAAGTCCAGACCTGAATCCAATCGAGAATCTGTGGAAAGAACTGAAAACTGCTGTTCACAAATGCTCTCCATCCAACCTCACTGAGCTCGAGCTGTTTTGCAAGGAGGAATGGGAAAAAATTTCAGTCTCTCAATGTGCAAAACTGATAGAGACATACCCCAAGCGACTTACAGCTGTAATCGCAGCAAAAGGTGGTGCTACAAAGTATTAACTTAAGGGGGCTGAATAATTTTGCACGCCCAATTTTTCAGTTTTTGATTTGTTAAAAAAGTTTGAAATATCCAATAAATGTCGTTCCACTTCATGATTGTGTCCCACTTGTTGTTGATTCTTCACAAAAAAATACAGTTTTATATCTTTATGTTTGAAGCCTGAAATGTGGCAAAAGGTTGCAAAGTTCAAGGGGGCCGAATACTTTCGCAAGGCACTGTATATAGGGAAACGGGTGACATTTGGGATGCACACTTTATAACTAAGTACAGAAAGTGGCACACCGAGTGCAGTTGGGTAAATGTACTCCCAAGGCAGAAAGCTTATAGCCTGGGGGCCAGTCTGTTTAGCCACTCCTGAAAACTCCTGATAGAACTGTCATGACAAACATGACTACAATGACAGCAATGGAGTTGGTAAAAGCACAAACAGTTCTGGGACCAGGCTCGAAGGCTGTCATACTATTAACTGAAATATGAACTCAAGGGAAGGTTACGGTTCATGCCTAATATAGTGTCGCTTCTGATGATTTATCATGGATCAGAAAGTCAGACTCTTGCTAGATGGAAGTGGGACTTTTCACAAATCTGCAGATCTTATATATGACAATCGTTGAAACGGTTTGAAAACAACTTATTTTGACCAGTCCTAAGTATTCTCTATGAGCTCTTGCCCATTCAACCTCTGAATGGCACACATACACAATCCATGTCTCAGTTGTCTCAAGGTGTATCCTTCTTTAACCTGTCTCCTCCTCTTCATCTACACTGATTGAAGTGGATTTAACAAGTGACATCAACAAGGGATCATAGCTTTCACCTGGATTCACCTGGTTAGTCTATGTCGTGGAAAGAGCAGGTGTTCTTAATGTTTTGTACACTCAATGCATGTATACTGAGTTCTCAGAGCTGGATCCTATGTATACTTTATAAGGTGTCTTAGCTTGCTCCTGTACATTATGACATGTGTTAGGCCTGTGTATTTGATTTGATTTGATTTGATGTATGCTGTATGAAGTCTCATAGATTATCACTGTACAATCAGTCAGTCTAGCAAATCCTTGGCAAGTCTCATACAATTCTTATGTATGCTCAATGAAGTTTCATAGATGATCACTGTGCGTGATTAAGTCTCCTAGGGTCCCTATGTATGCTGTATGAAGTCTCATAGATGATCACTGTGCGTGATTAAGTCTCCTAGGGTCCCTATGTATGCTGTATGAAGTCTCATAGATGATCACTGTGCATAATTAAGTCTCCTAAGGTCCCTATGTATGCTGTATGAAGTCTCATAGATGATCACTGTGCATAATTAAGTCTCCTAAGGTCCCTATGTATGCTGCATGAAGTCTCATAGGTGTCATCTCTATGTGAGGTCTTCCAGCGGGACTTCAGTGTACAATACACTATGTAGCTAAACAAAGCTTCATAGCTGTGTTCTATACTCTACGGTGGCTCCTAGCCGATTTCGGTGTATTTGAGTCATCTCAGTATTGTAAGGGGTCTTTCAGGTGACATTACCTATATAAAACCGTCATAAGACTGACACAAGACGTCATTAAGAGTTAACAGACAGATGTCATTAGGAGTAATAACATCTATGTATATCCTAATCTCTTCTTTATAGGGAGTTGCACAATGCATGTACAATGAATGAAGTGTCATAGCTGTGCTGAGTTCTATGTACATGCATATGTTAGGCCATATGTTAGGCCAGTGAATACTGTATATGAGTCTATATACTGTAGGGGTAATATTGGCTAGGTTGAGTTCTGAATAGGCAGTTACAAACTGTGTTAAAAGAAACTTGCTGTATTCTCTCGGATTTGTGTTCTAAAATCTGAACAAAAGATTTGTTGTCAGATTGGTAAATTATTCTGAATTGAGTTTGACACATTGTCAATCTATTCCGGGGTATAATACATGTATACCCCAATTGTTATTATACAGAAGGGTGTGTAGAAATGTATGTTTACACAAAAAAATATTCTCATTTTATTGATAGCAGAAGAGCGGCTGTGTTCATCCCAAATGGCACCATATATAGTGCATTACTTTTGACCAGAGCCCCTTTTTACCCTGGTAAAATGTAGTGCACTAAATAGGGAATAGACTACCATTTGGGATTAATACGCTGTGTTTCAGTGTGGAGGAGTCTGGATGCAGCTTGCTGGGTGTCTGATCTGACTCGTAACATAGAAGAACTGTATGAACAAAATGAGCAGCAAATCAACAAGGAAGATAAATGTGTTTGAATTGAGGACTGCTATAAAAGCATTACTGTTCTGTACGGTGTTGTTGTTGTTGTTGTTGTAATAGTTAGGCATTGATGACTAAGGAGTTTAATAACGGAAAAAAACATACAAATGCGTGTCTATACACACACTCAGTCTTCACAAATTAAAACTTTAGCAAAAGTATTTTTTAACAGTCTACACGCAACTTACTATATGCTCATTTGAAAGCACAAAGTTCTGATTTAAAGTTTGACAATATTCCTTTTGTTACATTCAAATGCACTGCTTCTTTTCTGAATGAGGCATCTCCACGTGGAACCTGTGATGAAATTCTATGTTCTCTTTTTTTGCCTCTTTCACTGTGGTACACAGTTTAAGTTGTATCCTAGGATATACACAGTTTAAGTTGTATCCTAGGATATACACAGTTTAAGTTGTATCCTAGGATATACACAGTGCTGTGTACATAAATACCTGCTGCTCCTGTAGCATACCTGCAACTAGCCCGCCTATGTTTCCCCACAACCTGTATGTAGCTGAAAATGTATATTTTAGCAAATTGTAAAATGTGAAAATTGAAATAAGCTGCTTTTATATGATTTTGAAATAAAAATGGAGTTTATGTTTTAAACCCTCACCTGTTTACGAATGTTGATGAAAGTGTAACTTAGTGATACGGAAAAGGCTATATGGACACTCCTGACCTGCAATCCAATATTTCATTTCAGAATTGGTTAAAATTAGGTTACAGTTACAGTTAAGGTAGGGGTCAGTTTTAGAATTTGGGAAGCAGTTTCCTTATAGCCTCTCCCTAGAGAAATGCTTAAAAACAGTAAACATGATGCAGCACCCTTGGGCCAATTGAGATACTGTGTGTGACTAACACATTTCAGTTAATTACTATAGCTCCCGCCTTAGTCCAATCTGTGTCATTTTGTAAAAGGCGGATCTCTATGGCAAGACGCATAATTCACCAGAGTTTCGTCAAAATCAGGCCAGTGCGGTCTGAGATAGCGCGTGTGACTAACATATAGACGGAGGAAAACAGATCCACAGTCCCCTCCCCAATTTCATTGTGGAGGAAAACAGATCCACAGTCCCCTCCCCAATTTCATTGAGGAGGAAAACAGATCCACAGTCCCCTCCCCAATTTCATTGAGGAGGAAAACAGATCCACAGTCCCCTCCCCAATTTCATTGAGGAGGAAAACAGATCCACAGTCCCCTCCCCAATTTCATTGTGGAGGAAAACAGATCCACAGTCCCCTCCCCAATTTCATTGTGGAGGAAAACAGATCCACAGTCCCCTCCCCAATTTCATTGGGGAGGAAAACAGATCCACAGTCCCCTCTCCAATTTCATTGTGGAGGAAAACAAGAGATGGTTAACAAGCAACATTGGTCAAATTTTCAAGGAAGAGAGGATGCCTTTACTAAAGGTGTTGGTTCATTCAGGGCCTCAATTTCAATGGCTTGACAAGGACACCCCCTAGTGGCTAACACATGTAATGACATGAAGCATGGGCAAAAGGTAATGGGCAGCGTGTAAACTACAAGGTTCAGATTGACTTCTTTTCATTATGACAGCTTCTCCAAAGACAAAACAACAGTGTTCTATGCCATGTGACTTTTCTTACAGTAGCTTGACATATACAAACATCAACTAAGTAACAAATGGAAGATATGAAAGTATACAACATGTAATAAAAAACTTCAACATAAAAAAAATCAAACACAAACTTTTTTCAATAAAGTCTAAAACATCCCAAAAAATGTGTGTTTATTTAGAGTGTGTGCGTGCCATGCATGGGTGTCTTTATGTTCCAGGCCATGCACAATGCTACAATGGAATACTAGCTACAGTGGAATCAGAATATAACACTGGTTTAGTAGTGCTACAAACAGAGAGGAATGCATATGGAAGATACTTGCGTATATATATATGTGGACACCACTTCAAATGAGTGGATTCTGATATTTCAGCCACACCCATTGCTGACAGGTGTATAAAAAAAATCAAGCACACAGCCATGCAATCTTCATAGACAAATATTTGCAGAAGAATGGGCCTTATTGAAGAGTTGAGTGACTTTCAACATGGCACTGTCATAGGATGCAACCTTTTCAACAAGTCAGTTTGTCAAGTTTCTGCCCTGCTAGAGCTGCCCTGGTCAACTGTAAGTGTTGTTATTGTGAAGTGGAACCATCTAGGAGCAACAACGGCTCAGCCGGGAAGTGGTAGCTCACAGAACGAGACCGCCGAGTGCTGAAGCGCGTAGTGCATTAAAAATCGTCTGTCCTCGGTTGCAACACTCACCACTGAGTTCCAAACTGCCTCTGGAAGCAACGTCAGCACAATAACTGTATGTCGGGAGCTTCATGAAATGGGTTCCATGGCCGAGCAGCCACACAAGCCTAAGTCACAATGCGCAATGCCAAGTGTCGGCTAGAGTGGTGTAAAACTCGCTGCAATGGATCAGTGGAAACGCATTCTCTGGCGTGATGAATCACACTTCACCAGTCCGACGGACAAATCTGGGTTTGGCGGATGTCAGGAGAATGCTACTTGCCCGAATGCATAGTACAAACTGTAAAGTTTGGTGGAGGAGGAATTATGGTCTGGGGCTGTTTTTTATGGTTGGGACTGAACGGAAGCAAGTCCCCGCAGCAATGTTCCAACATCTAGAGGAAAGCCTTCACAGAAGAGTGGGGGCTGTTATAGCAGCAAAGGGGGACCAACTCCATATTACAGTTTTTGCCGATTGCTTACACACTGAAAGTGAATGCTTAGGCAAAAGCATCAAAACCTTAACTTTTGTAATCATGTCTTAAAGGCACCAAAAGTACAAACACATTTTCTCCTTTGCACTTTGTTTGCAATTCTGCAACACACTCGCACTTACATTAATTAGACACTTCGTTCAACAATGAAATCTCTTGCAATCATCGGGAAAACACTTCTATTCAAAATGCAAAACATACCTGAAATTGGCAACACACACACATGAAAATACTTCCACAGTAATTGAACACCAATTAGCCTGAGCCTCACCACTACAAACAGACCTCAGGTAAGATCACCTCTTCGGTGAGAACTTTGCAAACATGGAGGCAGTGAGAGCGAGAGGAAGAGGAAGAGAGGAAGAGAGAGAGGAGGAGGACAAGACAAAGGGCCACTGACATTAGGGCCACTTTGGTGGACCGTGTCATAAATCATGACGATGAGGGAGGCAGAGAGTCCAGACCAACCTGAGTCGCTACACAGTAGCACCCATAATACAGACATTTAGACTGGAGAACAGGTATGTCTTCAACTTTCTACACTAGACTGTATCTATGTAATTGTTGCACATCATTCTGCATCACAGTACAATACAATGTAGTCCTACAAAATTAGGTCTATTTTCCTCAGTTAAATTTTTTTTAAGGTATATTACTGTGAAGTACATGTAATACAGTTTTGATGTTACTGTGTACAGTATAGTATGTACAAAATAACATAAGCAATGACATGTTCTTGTATTTTCTAGAGAACTGCCAGACGACGTCCTGTGGGTGGAATATGAGATACATATGAGATACATATATAATGTAGAGTAGGTAAACATTATATAATATAAAGTGGCTAGTGATAAATGGATTACATCAATTTTTACATTATTAAAGTGGCTGGAGTTGAGTCAATATGTTGGCAGCAGCCACTCAATGTTAGTGATTGCTGTTTAACAGTCTGATGGCCTTGAGATAAAGCTGTTTTTTAGTCTCTCGTTCCCTGCTTTGATGCATCTGTACTGACCTCGCCTTCTGGATGATAGCAGGGTGAACAGGCAGTGACTCGGGTGGTTGTTGTCCTTGATGATCTTTTTGGCCTTCCTGTGACATCAGGTGGTGTAGGTGTCCTGGAGGGCAGGTAGTTGGCACCTGGTGATGCATTGTGCAGACCTCACTACCCTCTGGAGAACCTTGCAGTTGTGGGCAGAGCAGCTGCCGTACCAGGCGGTAATACATCCCGTCAGGATGCTCTCGATTGTGCATCTGTAAAAGTTTGTGAGTGCTTTTAGTGACAAGCCAAACTTCTTCAGCCTCCTGAGATTGAAGAGGCGCTGCTGCACCTTCTTCACGATGCTGTCTGTGTGGGTGGACCATTTCAGTTTGTCCGTGATGTGTACGCCGAGGAACTTGAAACTTTCCACCTTCTCCACTACTGTCCCATCGATGTGGATAGGGGGCTGCTCCCTCTGCTGTTTCCTGAAGTCCACGCTCATCTCCTTTGTTTTGTTGACATTGAGTGCAAGGTTATTTTCCTGACACCACACTCCGAGTGCCCTCACCTCCTCCCTGTAGGCCGTCTCGTCGTTGTTGGTAATCAAGCCTACCACTGTAGTGTCGTCTGCAAACTTGATGATTGAGTTGGAGGCGTGCATGGCCACGCAGTCGTGGATGAACAGGGAGTAAAGGAGAGGGCTCAGAACGCACCCTTGTGGGGACCCAGTGTTGAGGATCAGCGGGGTGGAGCTGTTGTTACCTACCCTCACCACCTGGAGGCAGCCCGTCAGGAAGTCCAGGATCCAGTTGCACAGGGCAGGGTCGAGACCCAGGGTCTTGAGCTTAATGACGAGTTTGGAGGGTACTATGGTGTTAAATGCTGAGCTGTACTCGATGAACAGCATTCTTACATAGGTATTCCTCTTGTCCAGATGGGTTAGGGCAGTGTGCAGTGTGGTTGCGATTGCATCGTCTGTGGACCTATTGGGGCGGTAAGCAAATGGGAGTGGGTCTAGGGTGTCAGGTAGGGTGGTGGTCATATGGTCCTTGGCGAGTCTCTCAAAGCACTTCATGATGACGGAAGTGAGTGCTACAGGGCGGTAGTCATTTAGCTCAGTTACCTTACCTTTCTTGGGAACAGGGACAATGGTGGCCCTCTTAAAGCATGTGGGGACAGCAGACTGGGATAAGGATTGATTGAATATGTCTGTAAACACACCAGCCAGCTGGTCTGCGCATGCTCTGAGGACGCGGCTGGGGATGCCGTCTGGGCCTGCAGCCTTGAAAGGGTGCAGGCAAGTCAGACAAGTCAGACATATAGTATCTTGCAACAGAGTATCAAGCAGGTCATACAGTAGTGTATCAGGCAGTAGAGTATCAGACAGGCCAGACCGCAGAGTATCAGACAGGCCAGACCGCAGAGTATCAGACAGGCCAGTCAGCAGAGTATCCGACAGGCCAGACCGCAGAGTATCCGACAGGCCAGACCGCAGAGTATCAGACAGGCCAGAAAGCAGAGTATCAGACAGGCCAGACCGCAGAGTATCAGACAGGCCAGTCAGCAGAGTATCCGACAGGCCAGACCGCAGAGTATCCGACAGGCCAGACCGCAGAGCATCAGACAGGCCAGAAAGCAGAGTATCAGACAGGCCAGACCGCAGAGTATCAGACAGGCCAGTCAGCAGAGTATCCGACAGGCCAGACCGCAGAGTATCCGACAGGCCAGACCGCAGAGTATCAGACAGGCCAGACCGCAGAGCATCAGACAGGCCAGAAAGCAGAGTATCAGACTGCAGAGTATCAGACAGGCCAGAAAGCAGAGTATCAGACAGGCCAGAAAGCAGAGTATCAGACAGGCCAGACAGCAGAGTATCAGACAGGCCAGAAAGCAGAGTGTCAGACAGGCCAGACCGCAGAGTATCAGACAAGCCAGAAAGCAGAGTGTCAGACAGGCCAGACCGCAGAGTATCAGACAGGCCAGAAAGCAGAGTATCAGACAGGCTAGACCGCAGAGTATCAGACAGGCCAGACCGCAGAGTATCAGACAGGCCAGAAAGCAGAGTATCAGACAGGTCAGAAAGCAGAGTATCAGACAGGTCAGAAAGCAGAGTATCAGACAGGCCAGACAGCAGAGTATTAGGAAGGTCAGACAGCAGAGTATCAGACAGGCCAGAAAGCAGAGTATCAGACAGGCTAGACCGCAGAGTATCAGACAGGCCAGACCGCAGAGTATCAGACAGGCCAGAAAGCAGAGTATCAGACAGGTCAGAAAGCAGAGTATCAGACAGGTCAGAAAGCAGAGTATCAGACAGGCCAGACAGCAGAGTATTAGGAAGGTCAGACAGCAGAGTATCAGACAGGCCAGAAAGCAGAGTATTAGGAAGGTCAGACAGCAGAGTATCAGACAGGCCAGACCGCAGAGTATCAGACAGGCCAGAAAGCAGAGTATTAGGAAGGTCAGACAGTGTTCTGGATCCTGTCCACCATGTGGTTATGATGCAAGAAGATCCCTCAGCCCTTAAATGCACATACCTCTCATGCCTCTCTCTAACGACTGTGGTGTGTGCGTGATGATTAATATCTATCTATAAACCACTACAGGCTTGCAATAACCAGCCAAGAGAGCTGTGTGTGTGTGGTGTGGCATGCGTGCGTGCGGCCTAGCGGTTAAGAGCGTTGGGCCAGTAACCAAAAGGTCGCTGGTTTGAATCCCAGAGCCGACTAGGTGAAAAATCTGTCGATGTGACCTTGAGCAAGGCACTTAACCCTAATTGCGCTGGATAAGAGCACCTGCTAAATGATTTAATGCCAAATGTACATGTGTCTATATCCCCTGCCTATCTAAAAGCTTGTGATTTGAACCGATAGGCTACAGAGAATCCCCTACACTAAGTCTGATATCTAATCTAATTGCTCATCATATTTCTGCATGGCCTGGCCTGGACACCTCTCCCTCTCAGCCAATCAGAGAACACCTATCATTCTCTCAGCCAGTCAGAGGAGACTAGTTAATACCAGCAGCTAAACACTTCTTCCTCCCCAGCTCAGCTAGCTCCTCCAGGGACCAGTGGCTTCATTGTCCTAAATTACATCCTATTCCCTAAATAGTTCACTAATTTTGACCTGAGCCCTAGGGTAGTGCACCATACAGGAAATATGGTGCCATTTGGGACACCTCCCAGGGGCTTCTCAACCACTTAGCAGGAATGCCATGAGACATTACAGTAGTGAGTGGAGTAGACAGAGATCTATGCAGCATTAACACCATATCAATGTTTACACTGCACAAGTGCACATTTCAATAAGGGAATAGGTAAAACAATAAGGCTAATGGACAGGGGACTGTCTATATAAAACTTCACAAGATAGTATGCATTTCCTTGAGTTTTCATTTCTATTTTGATCTACCGTTGATGTTCTATTTCCTCTGGAAACCAACAGGTGTACCAGTTGCACTGGTGTTAAGAGTTAGTGAGTCTGGTGGTCCTCTGAGTGGGCTCACCAGAGAGGGGTTGTGCTGTGGGTGGAGGGGGCATCGGAGGCTCCAGTCTGGGGATCCTAGAGCCCACTGGCTCTGGAAGAGAGACAAAGAGAGAGAACAATATGTCACACTAACATACCTACTGTTATGAATCATATGAATCTTTGGCAGCCATACGTGTCCATGGAATCATCTAGAGTCTGTGCCAGAGAAAAGGTTAATGTGCTCACCAGGTGCCTTGCTTTCATCTGTAGGAGATCATATCTAAACCACAACAAGGGAAATGGGTGTCAAAACAACTCAATTGAGTTAATCTGATCATAAAAAGAGCATGATGCCTGCCCTCACAAGAACCTTTTAACTCAAATGTCAAACTCACGTGGGCTCGTTTGAGCTGGCGAGGAGAGCTGGTCTGGGGCAAGACCTTCTTGCTGAGTGGTGGCAGGATGGGGGGGTTGGGGAGCCGGAGCTGGGTGAGAGTCTGTAGCTGCTGGGGAGTGAAGGGGGGGGGGGTCTTCTTGCTGGAGGTCTGGGGCATCTGCTGCTTGCCCTTGGAGTACAGGTCTAGGATCTGGTGGCAGATGTCTGTGGAGCAGAGGAGGTCATTAATGAGGAGTGCAATCCATACATATGGATCTAAATGATGGTACGACATGAGTAATGGTACTAACATGGTCATAAACAAATAGTCCACCAACTGAAGTTAAGAGGGGTAAAAGTAGCCTTGGAGCCACCCTGATCTTATTATTATTGTTTATTTTTTGTACATTTATTTAACAAGGCATGTCAGTTAAGAACAAATTCTTATTTACTATAATGGCCTACCAAAAGGGGGACGGGACTGAGATTAAAAATACAAATGTAGGACAAAACACATCACGACATAAAGAGAGACCTAAGACAACAACATAGGATGGCAGCAACATGAAAACACATCATGGTAGCAACACAACATGGCAGCAGCACAACATGGTAGCAGCACAACATGTTAGCAGCACAGAGCATGGTACAAACATTATTGGGCACAGACAACAGCACAAAAGGCAAGACGGTAGAGACAACAATAGATCACACGAAGCAGCCACAACTGTCAGTAAGAGTGTCCATGATTGAGTCTTTGAATGAAGAGATGGATATAAAACATGAATGATACGCGAATTGTTCAGAAACTGGGCAGCGAACCATTCATGAACCATTCATGGATCATTCATGAACCATTCATGAACCATTCATGGATCATTCATGAACCATTCATGAAAGCTTGTGAGATCTGGATGAAACAAGCTTTCAATTATATATGCTTTTGTTTGTAACATTTAAAACATCCTGCACAAATGTCATAAACCCACAACTGTTTCATAGAGAAAGACCAGCCAGTCCCACGTTCCCAGCAGCTCCACTAGGACGTCCTGGACAAACTGCTCCCACCATCGCCGTGGAGACTGCTTGGACGTCCTGAACAAACTGCTCCCACCATCGCCGTGGAGACTGCTTGGACGTCCTGCACAAACTGCTCCCACCATCGCCGTGGAGACTGCTTGGACGTCCTGGACAAACATGTGTATTTGACAAATAAAATTTTATTTGATTTCCTACTGAATTTGAATCATGGGAAGACTTACAGAAAATAAATTAAAAAATTGCCAATAAATTCATTAAAAATCCTACAATGTGATTTTCTGGATTTTTTTTCTCATTTTGTCTGTCATAGTTGAAGTGTACCTATGATGAAAATTACAGGCCTCTCTCACCTTTTTAAGTGGGAGAACTTGCACAATTGGTGGCTGACTAAATACTTTTTTTGCCCCACTGTATACTGTAGTCTTTCAAATGTGTGATTGGACTTAGCGTTGTTGTTGATCTATTGCTATTTTTGTATAACGTCTGTGCTCTGACTCGGAGGGATACCAGCTTGAGGTAGACTATACCTTCCAAAAGTGTTGAAAAGTACGTCTCCCATTTATAACAGTGCACTTATCCATCACATTCTCACTGTAGAGTGTAAACATGTGTGTTAGCTTGTTTACGTCTCTGTCTCCTTCCCTGTTCCCTTTAACTCTGCTCCTGTTCTCCAGAAGCTTGGGGTTCTGCCCAACACCCAGACATGGATCCACCTGATGTCCTCCATTACCAACCACCCTCCAACTTTTCATTACATCATGTACAGCTACTGTTATTGTCATGTCTGCTCAAAAGGTTTTGTTGCTCGATCATACTGGGCACATAATATGTGAGATATACAGATGAACTAAAAACACTAGCACTGCAGACACTCAGAACAAAATGCAGCAGTGCCTGGACTTGGCAGTCTCCCTCTTCAAGACTTCCTTCCAAGATTGGGGTGGCAGGGTAGCCTAATGGTTAGAGCGTTGGACTAGTAACCGGAAGGTTGCAAGTTCAAACCGAGCTGACAAGGTACAAATCTGTCGTTCTGCCCCTCAAAAGGCATTTAACCCTCTGTTTCTAAGCTGTCATTGAAAATAAGAATTTGTTCTTAACTGACTTGCCTCGTTAAAGGTAAAAAAAAAAATTGGCTGGCTGTTGAGAACAAGTGACAGGCATAACCTCCCACAGCAACCACATCCTCAATATTCCACACACCAGAATTCAGTATTTTAGTCTATGATTGCCAAAGAAAAATCTGTGAAAATTATTTTATTTTTTATTTCACCTTTATTTAACCAGGTAGGCTAGTTGAGAACAAGTTCCCATTTACAATTGCGACCTGGCAAGGATAAAGCAAAGCAGTTCGACACATACAACGACACAGAGTTACATATGGAGTAAAACAAACATACAGTCAATAATACAGTATAAACACGTCTATATACGATGTAAGCAAATGAGGTGAGATAAGGGAGGTAAAGGCAAAAAAAAAAGGCCATGGTGGCGAAGTAAATACAATATAGCAAGTAAAACACTAGAATGGTAGATTTGCAGTGGAAGAATGTGCAAAGTAGAAATAAAAATAATGGGGTGCAAAGGAGCAAAATAAATAAATAAATAAAATAAATACAGTAGGGAAAGAGGTAGTTGTTTGGGCTTAATTATAGGTGGGCTATGTCCAGGTGCATTAATCTGTGAGCTGCTCTGACGGTTGGTGCTTAAAGCTAGTGAGGGAGATAAGTGTTTCCAGTTTCCAAGATTTTCGTAGTTCGTTCCAGTCATTGGCAGCAGAGAACTGGAAGGCGAGGCGGCCAAAGAAAGAATTGGTTTTGGGGGTGACCAGTGAGATATACCTGCTGGAGCGTGTGCTTCAGGTGGGTGATGCTATGGTGACCAGCGAGCTGAGATAAGGGGGGACTTTACCTAGCAGGATCTTGTAGATGACCTGGAGCCAGTGGGTTTGGCGACGAGTATGAAGCGAGGGCCAGCCAACGAGAGCGTACAGGTCGCAATGGTGGGTAGTATATGGGGCTTTGGTGACAAAACGGATTGCACTGTGATAGACTGCATCCAATTTGTTGAGTAGGGTATTGGAGGCTATTTTGTAAATGACATTGCCGAAGTCGAGGATTGGTAGGATGTTCGGTTTTACAAGGGTATGTTTGGCAGCATGAGTGAAGGATGCTTTGTTGCGAAATAGGAAGCCAATTCTAGGTTTAACTTTGGATTGGAGATGTATGATGTGGGTCTGGAAGGAGAGTTTACAGTCTAACCAGACACCTAGGTATTTGTAGTTGTCCACGTATTCTAAGTCAGAGCCGTCCAGAGTAGTGATGTTGGACAGGCGGGCAGGTGCAGGCAGCGATCGGTTGAAGAGCATGCATTTAGTTTTATTTGTATTTAAGAGCAATTGGAGGCCACGGAAGGAGAGTTGTATGGCATTGAAGCTTGCCTGGAGGGTTTTAACACAGTGTCCAAAGAAGGGCCAGTATACAGAATGGTGTCGTCTGCGTAGATGTAACGGATGTGAAATGGCTAGCTAGTTAGCGGTGTTCCCACTCAATAGCGTTTCAATCGATGACGTCACTTGCTCTGAGACCTTGAAGTAGTAGTTCCCCTTGCTCTGCAAGGGCCGTGGCTTTTGTGGAGCGATGGGGTAACAATGCTTCGTGGGTGACTGTTGTTGATGTGTGCAGAGGGTCCCTGGTTCGCGCGAGGGAACGGTCTAAAGTTATACTGTTACATAGAGGTGGATCAGAGACTCACCAGCAGCAAGAGCGACATCATTGATGTAGACAGAGAAGAGAGTCGGTCCAAGAATTGAACCCTGTGGCACCCCCATAGAGACTGCCAGGTTGGTTTTCACAGCTGTTTCACACAGTGTTCATGACTAAGTTAAGGTATCCTTCGATTGTATTAATTTGTTCCACATGATTCATTGTTGTATCCTAGGACTTACAATAGATACATATATATTCAACCACAAGGGTGTACTAATGAGCTATGCAATATAGAAAATTCATCCTAATAGAGGACTACTGTAATTATATTATTTCAGTGCAAACAAGGGAAGGGCAGGTTAAAATATAAACATGACTGCCAGACAAGACAGTGTATGAATCAAATGGATTTGCATAAGAATGGAGTGGAAATCAGATCACAAAGTCAGCTGTAAAATAAGTAACTAATGTGTCAAGCAGTTTAGACGTTCTCTTTGCCATTTCCGTAGCAACGTTTAAGACATGGATTCATGTTGTAAAGTTAAGAAGGTACCCAAAAGTAGTTAAGTAATGTTTTCATTTTATTAGCTAAACCAAACTTGTTCAAACAACAAAATTGTTACGGAAATCAGCCTCGTTTGCATAGCGATGATGAAAATAACGTAATTTAGGCTGTAATGATCTCCAAAATTTGAATTATTAGGTCATCACACCGTTAATAAGGCAACGGACACTAATAGTTTATCAAATCCCATTGTGACGCAGAGGGGAACACTTTTTGGCCAGGGGACATTATTTGGCATGACCGGTCCCTTGAAAGTGCCTCTGCGACAGCATGTTTGTTTGTCTGTTAGGTTAGGCTACACTACGTATTTTTAAACACGACATGAACCCTCTCTGGTGATATGAACGGCCATCACTTGGCAACCAGGACCGTCAATCAAATCATCTCGAGCTGCTGCATGCAGCCTGTTTTCTGCGCGCAGACCACTCTCTCTTAAAAAAAAGTACTTTAAAGTTGTTTAAATAGCGTGACTTTACAAGACATTTAGTAGAAATAAAACACTTTTAGCTACCCTACCTTCAAAAAACAACACAGCAGCACATCAACCAGCAATGTTTATTGTTGTCAGGGAAAAAATAACATTTTACACCAGAGCAGAATTCTACTGGCTGACACATGCAATGGACACATCCATTCGAAGGACGAGGTGCCCTCAATATCAAAGTACCAACTATCACTGAATATATGACATCTTGTAATCCAGACAATTGCAAAAGGTTAAATTAGTTTACACACTTGGTGAAGCTCTCACCTTTGGGTCATCTCCAAACTGAGCGAACTGTATATCGTTCAGCAGGCTGCGAGCAGTCTTGATGATGTCTTTACATTTCTTGGGGGTCTCTTCCACTTCAAAACACAGTCTGTGTTTTCTCAAATGACACATCCCTGGGGGGTACCTTTATCTACTTCATAGCTTTTTGACATAGAGCTCCTCACCCTCACTTCTATTGATCGCCCAAAAATACAATCTTTTATCCTTCCTTCAACCCCCATGATATCCTTATTTGCCTGTGCCTTCCGTATGACTGACTCAAGGCACAGTACAGGATCCATTGTTCCACTTTCATCTGGTGACATTAGTCCTCTACTCTGTAGAAAGTAAGTCAGCCTTTCTGTTACCATCCTTTCCATAAGTTTACATGCATGAGATGTCAATGTTATCGTTCTATAGCTTGAAAGACGAGTAGGGTCTTTCCCTGGTTTCCGTATTGATACCACTAACAACTTCCATGCAGTTTCCCTTCCTGCCACATGTTATTTTAAAGGTCCAATACTTTCCCCATTGCAGTGTCACTGAGATGAGCCATCATGACGTAACACATCTCATCCTTCCCAGGTGATGATACCCCAGCTTTAGCTAATGATCTCTTCATCTCAACCATCGTAAAAAAAGGGTCATTCAATGCATCCCCCACCATCTCTCTCTGATCCAGGACCCCCGGATGTTCTCCTCTAACCCCATCCTCCACGTAGCCCCTCTTTTGTCAGATTATTTGAGCTGTGTACCTTCACAAATGGCTGGGCTAAAATCTCTGCTTTCCCCATATCTCTCACTGCAACAGTCCCCTGTCATCTTATCCTGCCACACTGATTCCAGACCTGCTCTCTTATGTGTACATAGCGGTTATGGGGAGGGACGATGTTGTAAGTAACTAACACAGGTCTTGGTAGTGGTGGTCAGCTTGTGAAGAGGTCCCATCGTCACGTACGGTCTTTAAGGTAGTTGTTGTGAAATTGTTAGATTACTTGTTAGATATTACTGCATTGTCGGAACTAGAAGCACAAGCATTTTGCTACACTCGCATTAACATCTGCTAACCATGTGTATGTGACAAATACATTTTATTTGATTTCCTACTGAATTTGAATCGTGGGAAAACCCAGGTTATAGTTAACACTCCAAATGAAAAAATACACTAGAGCCAGTCTTCAGAACAGACGTAGGAGACTAAACGTCACAGCCAAAGGCCCGCTCATGACTTTGAGCAAAAAATGGACTCGGGAGTTAAATGGACTTGACATAGGGAGAGTCATTGTGGGAGGTTTTGAAAACAAAGGTAGGATTTTAATATTTTTACCTTCACAGGTAAGAACAAGTTTGTAATCTGAATATGTGCTTCTATATTCTCATACATGTGTTCTACTGTAGCCGACATTGATTTATTTTATTTGAAGTTATAATATAATATAATATTCCGATATTTGTTCTACTGCTACATTGATGTCTTGCATTCGGCACACAGTTTGATTTGATACTCCTGTTCCACTCCCTCTCCCACACGCCTATATAGGATCGCCCCCACACCCTCCTCCTCCCCCCTATCTCCATGGACTGCAACATAACCTTGTAATACAACACCTAGAGTAGGTTTAAGCCATGTCTCCTGGAGACATACACGTATCACATCAGGTTTCGCTGGTAATTCCTCAATAAACTTTTTGAACTCTTGCCCACTTGCCATCAAACTTTTGGCCCCTTACAAAAAAAGACTGCAGTTTCAAAACTGCAGTAACTGCAGTCGACTGTGGTATTTTGGATGCAGTAATTGCAGTTACACTGCAAAATGACGACAGTAAAACGAACAGCATACGTCAGGTACACTGCACTCGGACTGTATTATTTTTTAGTAAGGGGCATTCCATTGGAGTTCTAACACCATTATGAAAATTAACCAATACATGAATCCTGGCTGGACTGATTCACAATCTTATTGAGGTCACCCTGTACATTTTCCCCTGTCACTCCTGTGATCCCAATATACCTCACTGCCTGCTCCACTATGATCTGTATCTTCTTAGTCTTAGATTGTAATGTTTCTGAGCAATTGTTTGCTGCTGTCACAAATGTAACAGCCTTCTTCATGTCTCCTACCAGTATTGTGTTCTCCCATTCTGCTCCCTACATCACACCCAACCTGCATCCCAATCTGCCCTGAAATACCACCTCTTCTAGGTGCCCCGCTCATTTCTGCGTGAACTACTGTACTACTACGGCTTCTGCATACAATATTTTACACTCACTCCTCCTGCTGCTGCCCTTCCACCTGTCTTTTCATCACTGCACACACCCCATAGTTACAGCTCTTTAACTGGACCACATCTCCACGTTTCCCATATCCATATCCTCCCCCACACGTCTCACATCTCCTTTTGCCTTTACACAGCGCTGCCACATGCCCTTTGACAGATTACAGCAATGCAACAGTTTCAGAACATAAACTCTGACATAGTAACTCATATAACCAATCGTATTTTTTTCTGTCTTCAAAGTTTAGTAGCACTGACAGGCTATCTACCCTTTTCTCATCTGGTGTTATCTGGAGGCTCTTTGCCTCAATAAGAGAGCCTCCCCCTTCAAGTGGTCCTTTATTTCAATTCAATTTAAGGGCTTTATTGGAATGGAAAACACATGTTTACATTGCCAAAGCAAGTCAAATAGATAAACAAAAGTGAAATAAACTACACAAAACTAACAGTAAACATTACACTCACAAAAGTTCCAAAAGAATAAAGACATTTCAAATGTCATGTCTATATACAGTGTTGTAATGATGTGCAAATAGTTCAAGTACAAAAGGGAAAATAAATAAACAGAAATATGGGTTGTATTTACAATGGTGTTTGTTCTTCACTGGTTGCCCTTTTCTTGTGGCAACAGGTCACAAATCTGCTGTGATTGCACACTGTGGTATTTCACCTAATAGATATGGGAGTTCATCAAAATTGAATTTGTTTTTGAATTCTTTGTGGGTCTGTGTAATCTGAGGGAAATATGTGTCTCTAATATGGTCATACACTTGGCAGCATGTTAGGAAGTGCACCTCAGTTTCCACCTCATTTTGTGGACAGTGTGCACATCGCCTGTTTTCTATTGAGACCAGGTCTGCCTACGGCGGCCTTTCTCAATAGCAAGGCTCACGGAGTCTGCACATAGTCAAAGATTTGTTTAATTTTGGGTCAGTCACTGTGGTCAGTTATTCTGCCACTGTGTACTCTCATTTTAGGGCCAAATAGCATTCTAGTGTGCTCTGTTTTTTTGTTAATTATTTCCAATGTGTCAAGTAATTATGTTGTTTTTTCTCATGATTTGTGTTTGTGAACAGAGCCCCAGGACCAGTTTGTTTAGGGGGCTCTTCTCCAGGTTCATTTCTCTGTAGGTGATGGCTTTGTTATGGAAGGTTTGGGAATCGCTTTATTTTAAGTGTTTGTAAAAACATAACAGCCCTTTTCTTGATTTTGATAATTAGCAGGTATCAGCCTAATTCTGCTCTGCATACATTATTTGTTTTTTTTACATTGTACACTGAGGATATTTTTTGCAAAATCCTGCATGCAGAATTGTTCATTTCTGCTACTGCTGTAACAACTCCCATCACTCACTACTGTTTGGTTTGATCCATTTACATTACATTTACATTTAAGTCATTTAGCAGACACTCTTATCCAGAGCGACTTACAAATTGGATCCAGCATGCTACTATTAACCACATGTTTACATGGCTGCTTGAGTTGGAGGTTCGGAACCAGCGAGGAAAGATGGCAGAAGCAGATGACGTGGATTCTGAATACAATGGCAGTAGAATCAAGGAGAATTAGAGTTTTGACCAAAAGAATGAAAAATGGACTAAATAGTTACAGGGATGAGATTGATCCTTCGTATCTAGTAGGAGTTTGTTAATGAGGAGCAGCTGAGCAGAGTACCATTCTTGAAGAAACCATTTGAGTTATCTAAACTGGTGGAGAGAGTGCTAGGTAAAGTGAAGGCTGTGAGCATCACAAGATTTTTATGCTTTTGCGGACCTGAAGGAACTTGCATTGTCTTAAACGATTTGATAAGTCAAATCAAATCTTATTGGTCACATACATGTGTTTAGCAGATGTTATTGCAGGTGTAGTGAAATGCTTTGAAGTTTGAAGTGCGTCTCTTCGGAACAGGGCACCCCTCAAGGGGGTTATGTCTGACATCTCGTTGGAAGTCGATTTTGAAGAGATAACAAGTATTCCTGGAGTGTTTGAAGCACGTCAAATGAATTGTGTGGTGAATGGTGAAAAAGTGAAGAGTCTATCTGTTCTTTTTTGATATGGAGTCTCTCCCTACTCAAGTGCAGTTAGAGTAGATTAACTACAGAGTCAGAGCATTTATCCCAAGAACAATGCAGTGTGATAATTTTAAACCTCCACCCTTTCCACCAATAGACTCATCCCGCACTCTAAACTCATACCTCCTACCTTTCCATTCATCTCTGCTCCAGTCACAATCAAATGTTGCTCAACCACCTCCACCAGATTTCACGCTCTCCAAAACCGCTTTGTAAGACTTTTCAAGCGACCCGCCGGAAAAAAAATAACAATTTATGATACTTTTAAATCCCCTGAAGTAAACGTCCAATCACAAACCACGAAGGGATGGTTTTTGTGTTGACGTTCCGAAGCCAAACTGCCATTCGCGAAATCTGATCATTTTGACCAATCCGTACGAAGAACCCGTCAAAGATGTGCCAATAGGCAGAGAAATGAAGAAGCGCACACTTTCCAACAACCAATACAAATCAAGAAAAAAAACATTGTTTACGTGGGTGTAGAACGTTTGTGATCCAATCAAATCGTTAGAAAAAATATGTTACATTCGTGGCTCGCCCAAATCAACATCCACGTTAGGTTTTGCTCCCCTACCTTGTGCAAGAGGCTTGAATTCCAGTTTGACAGGAGAGGAACTAGCTACTGTACTCAATTACAAGGTAACTTAGTTTATAAAGCAAGTTATTAGCAATTATGTGCATGTAATTACTGTTTGATATTACTCGTCATTATGCTTGTCATTTAGCTAAAGCTTTACCTGTCACTCCTGCATTGCGGCGCGAACGTCGCTTTCGTATTTGCGAGCCAAGCTAGCTGGTTAGCTAACTAGCAAGTGTGTGTTATAATTTTGCCTTTCAAAAACACTATTGTTGCAGGTTGTTTCCCATTTCTATATACTAAGGAGCGAGAGACCTTAACGTACTAGTTTGATAATCACATTCTACGATATGTTTCTTGGACAAGGGAAATGAATGGGCTCGTCTGCAACAGTACATTGCAAAACCACGACTGTTAGCCAGTTTGATGGCGTGATTCAGTTGGCTCGCTAGATAGCTTGACAGACCAAGCTGAAAAGCTAGTTTGTTCAGTTGGTCTGGGAAATTGTTTTAAAGGGAACTGTTGTGGCCAGTGAGTGTCAACTGCTTTCTAGCTATCCTGCGAACTAGCCAGTACTGTGGAATTGATTAGCTAGTTTAAAGCAACAAGCTTCCCCGAGGGAAGTCAGGATGAATAAAGCCCTTTTTATAATGTTCAACAATCCTGGATTGGTGGATAGCTTGTCAAAACATCAGACTGTTACCATGGTTACTCCATGCTCTCAGTCTGAAAGAAGTTGCTATAAAAAAATGCAAGTCTCTACAAGGCAGAATGTTGAATAGAGTGATATTTAAACCAGTGGAGGCTCCTCAGTAAGGGTAAGGGGAGGACCATCCTATTGAAACATTTAGAAAGTTATCCTTTTTTAGATACAGCTGTACTATACATTCACGTCACCAGCTATTTTCTGTCCTCTGGGTACATTGACTTCAATACAAAACCTAGGAGGCTCATGATTCTCACACCCTTCTATAGACTTGCACAGTAATTATGACGACTTCCAAATGACGTCCTCCAACCTATCAGAGCTCTAGCAGCATTGACTGACATGTTGCCCATCCAATCAAAGGATCAGAGAATACAGCTAGCACTGCAGTGCATAACATGTGGTGAGTAGTTCTCTCAAAGAGAGGGAGGCCAGTTTTGAACAAATTAATTTCTTCAAAAATTAAGTTGAAGCAGCAGCAAGAGAGCTCCATATTTCATTATTTTTTCCACTTACTTAGCTAGCTAATTTTGCCTACTCAAACACCCGGCTCAAACAGAGAGGAATGATATTTATGTTAGCTTGCTGGCTAAGGCTAACCATCACACCTTGATAGCTTGCTGGCTAAGGCTAACCATCACACCTTGATAGCTAGCTGGCTAAGGCTAACCAACACACCTTGATAGCTAGCTGGCTAAGGCTAACCAACACACCTTGATAGCTAGCTGGCTAAGGCTAACCAACACACCTTGATTACTCCAATTTGTATCTTGACCTGTGCACCTACGTTATAAACTTGAATTTTTAGGCTAGGTTGTAGCAAACCCACAGTGCATCCGGAAAGTATTCAGACCCCTTTTTCCACATTTTGTTATGTTACAGCCTTTTTCTAAAATTGATTAATTTAACAAAATTCCTCATCAATCTACACACAATACCCATAATGACAAAGTGAAAACAGGTTTTTAAACATTTTTGCTAATTTATTAAAACAAGAAAATGTAAATACCTTATTTACATAAGTATTCAGACCCTTTGCTATGAGACTCAATTGAGCTCAGTTGCATCCTGTTTCCATTGATCATCCTTTCTACAACTTGATTGGAGTTCACCTGTGGTAAATTCAATTGATTGGACATGATTTGGGAAGGCACACACCTGTCTATATAAGGTCCCACAGTTGACAGTGGATGTCAGAGCAAAAACGAACTCGTGGCTTGGAAGGAATTGTTCGTAGGGCTGCGAGACAGGATTGTGTCGAGGCACACATCTGGGGAAGGGTACACAACAAATGTCCTCAGCAAGGTCCCCAAGAATACAATGGCCTCCTTCATTCTTAAATGGAGAAGGGACTTGGTCAGGGAGGTAATCAAGAACCCGATGGCCACTGACAGAGCTCCAGAGTTACTCTCTGGAGATGGTTGTTCTTCTGGAAGGTTCTCCCATCTCTGCAGCACTCCACCAGTCAGGCCTTTATGGTAGGGTGGCCAGAGGGTACCCACTCCTCAGTAAAAGGCACATGACAGCCCACTTGGAGTTTTCCAAAAGGCACCTAAAGGACTCTGACCATGAGAAACAAGATTGAAGGTGTTGAAGCACCTTTGGCAGCGATTACAGCCCCCAAAGGAGGCTGTAAACGTAATAGAGCTAATCACAGGCAAAATCCTAGAGCAGAACTTGGTTCAGTCTGCTTTCTAACAGACACTGGGAGACATTCACCTTTCAACAGGACAATAACCAACTGTATGTTGGTTGTGGAGATCCAGCCAAATGGAGGGTCTGACAACAATCAATAAATGTTGATTTTTAGAGGGAACTATCACACCTCCATTTTGTGACTTACAGTAGGGTAGTTTAGGGTTTGGAACTTTGATTCACTGATGCCTCATTTGGTCTGGTTGGTCCTAATGGATGCATACTTGATTGTGTTGGTGGAGGATTCTTGGCAGCCTTTCAAACAGTGTCAAGGGCCAGAGCTAGTGAACAATAACATGGCATGCTTGTGGCCAAAATCACTGAAAGGGGGTCAAAGCCTTTGTCCATTTGAGTGGAAGAAGAGGGTTGGAGTTTAGCCTGCACACTGTTTAATTGAGATCTGAATGTCACATTTAGGCTGTCCCAAATCCCAGACACCAACAGTGATGTTTAATATCACCCAAGTGATTCCTTTCTACACCACCTTTATAAACTCAGCAAATAAAGAAATGTCCCTTTTTCAGGACCCTGTCTTTCAAAGATAATTTGTAAAAATCCAAATAACTTCACAGATCTTCATTGTAAAGGGTTTAAACACGGTTTCCCATGCTTGTTCAATGAACCATAAACAATCCATGAACATGCACCTGTGGAACGGTCGTTAAGACACTAACAGCTTACAGACGGTAGGCAATAAAGATCACAGTTATGAAAAGAGGTCTTTCTACTGACTCTGTATAACACCAAAAGAAAGATGCCCAGGGTCCCTGCTTATGTGCATGGACGTGCCTTAGGCATGTTGCTAGGAGGCATGAGGACTGCAGATGTGGCCAGGGCAATAAATTGCAATGTCCGTACTGTGAGATGCCTAAGACAGCGCTACATGGAGACAGGACGGACAGCTGATCGTCCTCGCAGTGGCAGACCAGGTGTAACAACACCTGCACAGGATCGTTACATCTGAACCTCACACCTGCAGGACCGGTACAAGGATGGCAACAACAACTGCCCGAGTTACACTAGGAACGCACAATCCCTCCATCAGTGCTCAGACTGTCCGCAATAGGCTGAGAGAGACTGGACTGAGGGCTTGTAGGCCTGTTGTAAGGCAGGTCCTCGCTAGACATCGCCGGCAACAACGTCGCCTATGGGCACAAACCCACCGTCGCTGGACCAGAGAGAACTGGCGCTCTTCACTGATGAGTCACGGTTTTGTCTCACCAGGGGTGATGGTCAGATTCACGTTTATCGTCGAAGGAATGAGCATTACACCGAGGCCTGTACTCTCGAGCGGGATCAATTTGGAGGTGGAGGGTCAGTCATGGTCTGGGGCGGTGTGTCACAGCATCATCAGACTGAGCTTGTTGTCATTGCAGGCAATCTCAATGCTGTGCGTTACAGGGGAGACATCCTCCTCCCTCATGTGGTACCCTTCCTGCAGGCTCATCCTGACATGACCCTCCAGCATGACAATGCTACCAGCCATACTGCTCGTTCTGTGCGTGATTTCCTGCAAGACAGGACTGTCAATGTTCTGCCATGGCCAGCGAAGAGCCCAGATCTCAATCCCATTGAGCACGTCTGGGACCTGTTGGATCAGAGGGTGAGGGCCATTCCCCCCAGAAATGTATGGGAACTTGCAGGTGCCTTGGTGGAAGAGTGGGGTAACATCTTACAGCAAGAACTGGCAAATCTGGTGTACTCCGTGAGGAGATGCACTGAAGTAATTAATACAGCTGGTGGCCACACACACTTGATTTTGACCTCCCCTTTGTTCAGGGACACATTATTCCATTTCTGTTAGTCACATGTCTGTGAAACTTGTTCAGTTTATGTCTCAGTTGTTGAATCTTGTTATGTTCATACAAATATTTACACATGTTAAGTTTGCTGAAAATAAACGCAGTTGACAGTGAGAGGACATTTAATTTTTTTGCTGAGTTTATATGTTTGTTGGTCAGTCCCTGAATGCTGTTGAATGATTAAAAGCCTCCCATTCTCTGTCACCCCCCAGCCACTGATGGCAGTCAGCCTGACTAAACTGAGTTAGGATGTCACACTACGTATCTACCAAAGTGATTCCTGTAAGACGTTACCTTTGCATTAGATTTTTGATTTATAATCTCAGTGTATGTCACTACTCCATGCATGTTGTTAAAAGGATTTAGGAGACTTCTATTCTCACTCCTCCAGCCACTGTCGTCAGCCTATAGCCTGAATGTTAAGAACAGGATAACGGCAGGCCGTTACACGGTGCTGTGACATAGCTGTCCTCCTTGGCCCTGCACCTAGCTCTTGGCTAGGCCATAGGTTCCATCTCAAATGGCCAGGGCCCATAGGACTGTTTGGAATACACCCATAACCATACAAGCAGCTGTCCCACTGTGTCTTATTTGTCATTTGTCCCCAATATTACCTGGAATAAGCCTAAATTGTGTGGCAGCATCAACTTTATTTCAACTGGCACATGTATACAGTGGTGCTGCTGTGTCTGTGAAAGGCAGGCACACTCTGTGCCCATTTATTTCCCTTCAGAGCAGATGTGCTGTCGGAAAGTAAGGTTTCTTGCTGCCAAAAATGATTTTGAACTGTTGTGATGGTGGTTTGAGTTGGATTTCTTTGCCCTTTGCGAGGAGCCTCAAAGAAGAGCAGTTGACAAAGTGAGCGGGAGGATATCAGAGGAGGCTGGTGGCATGCACTATAGGAGGATGGGCTCATTGTAATTGCTGCAATAGATTCAATGGAATGGAGGCAAACGTGGTTTCCATATGTTGATGTTTGATATCGTTCCATTTATTCCATTCCAGTCTTTACAATGAGCCCGTCCTCCTATAGTTCCTCCCACCAGCCTCCTCTGAGAGGAATAGGGTTTAAAAGGTGACAGAGAAAGTGAAGAGAGAGTGAGAGAGGAAGTTAGGGTGAGTGAGTAGAGAAGGCTGGACTTGAGAGGGTGAGTAGAGAGATGGAGAGAGAGAGGAAGTTAGGGTGAGTGAGTAGAGAAGGCTGGACTTGAGATGGAGAGAGAGAGGAAGTTAGGGTGAGTGAGTAGAGAAGGCTGGACTTGAGAGGGTGAGTAGAGAGACGGAGAGGGAAGGGAGCGAGGCAGCTGCAGAGGGGAATGATGAATAAACATGACTCCTAAAATGTCCACATATGTAATGCTAACTGAACTTTGACACTACTACCATGGCTATTTAAAGCAATCAGTATGCCAATGTGAAGGACATAGCAGCCTAATACTGTTAAAAAATTAAAAAATAACTTCTGGTTTAATTTTTACAAAAGATGAAGTTTCATTCACCCGAGGGCAAGTTCCATGGTAAAGGAATTACGCTGAGATTCAGATGTTTCACTTTAAAATGTATGCCAAAGTAAAACCATTTGATTTCAGTTTAACAAACCATACAATTCTATGCACAATGACTACTTTTAACAATTTGCTAATTTGCCAAAAAACACATTTACTGGAAGGACTGCAGATACAAAGTTACACAGTAAATAAAATAAAATTGTTTGTCGTTTGTGCATAGAGGTGTATGGTTTGTTAAACTTTTGAAATAAATGTTTTTTGCATACATTTCAAAGTGAAAAATCGGATACTCAGCGTAAATCGGAATCGGAGTCCTGCAATTCTATACATTTTTTCATGGGGCTGAGAATTGAAATTTTTAAAGCTAATTTGCTGCAATTCT
This sequence comes from Oncorhynchus masou masou, assembly GCF_036934945.1. Taxonomy (NCBI): domain Eukaryota; kingdom Metazoa; phylum Chordata; class Actinopteri; order Salmoniformes; family Salmonidae; genus Oncorhynchus; species Oncorhynchus masou. The sequence continues at coordinate 16,695,761 of NC_088243.1, read as the reverse complement.
ACACATTTTGCCATGCCTATGTGTGTTTATGCTATCTGAGTGACTAAAACATTATAACAAAATCAATGGGGGCCACATGCCATGACATTTGGGGAATTTTAGATTCTCCCTGACTGTCTAGTTTTTATTTTGGTGATTGTTAGTCCTCAAAAATGATCTGATTTAAAAAAAATATGTATATTACCCCATTTATATTTTCTACATATATTATATCTGGTTGTAGTTGTTTTAAGTTTACACAGAATTAAAACATGTAATTGCAGTGTTGGTGCACAACTGCACGAAAGGGAAACACTGAATGGGTTTATATCATTCATTGATAAGTCCAAAAATGTATGTAGTTAGTAGAGATTGGCCCTTTTTAGTGATACAAATTGACAGCAATTACAAAATACAGGTTTTAGGAGCCCCAGAAAAAAACATTTTTAAGATTGCGATATAGTCTAAATTGGGCCTACATAGCTGTGTTTACACAGGCAGCCCAATTCGGATATTTTTTCCACTAATTGGTCTTTTGACCAATCAGACCAGCTCTGAAAAAGATCTGATGTGAAAAGATCTGATGTGATTGGTAAAACGACCAATTAGTGGAAAAAAATATCCAAATTGTCTGCTTGTGTAAACACAGACTATGAATCATAGCTACTTTTGAAGCTCATCTCCTGAAGAAGCTCTACCTTGTCCTTTCTTTCTGTGCCACCACTTTTGCGTACTACCGAGGCTGCGGGAAAGCGAAGAAATCCTTACAAAAATCTTTAATCCCAAATGACAAATTCCAGGTAGCACAGCAAAATATGTAGGCACCATATGCCCTGAAAATTGTAGCATTGTAGAGCCCTGTACATTGTCGGTTTACTAGAGTAGGCCTGTGACATTGGGACACAGGCATTGTACTTTAGTTTCTCTCTCTGTGTGACACCATGTTTATTTCTACTGACTGCTTAAGGCTGTTTTAATCTGGCAAAGGCACAGGTTACCATGGCAATGCCTTTTACTGGTATTCTTTTGCATGAGACGTTCATCTCGCTCACTACTAGACTGAAAACTAAGAACATTCTAGAATGTTTACACTCAGATATTCACTGTAAAAAAAATAAACACCCACAAATTATTATTTATTAACTGGTTCCACATCCTTTTTTGTTTACTCAACTTTTCAGTCCAAGTGTTACCTGAACAAAAAAATAAAATGTTGTCCCAAATTTATCTCCAATTTGAGAATTTTGGCCAAAATTCAGTCAATTTAAAGTACTATGTTTGCTCAACTTGTCTCAATTGTTGGATCAGCTATTAATTATTATTTGTGCATCTTAACTAAAAATATCTGTGCAACTGCTTACATGCACATAAGCTGTGCTTTTTAACATACAATGTTTTCAACGTACATATTTGACACACGTTAACATACATGATTACATTGTGCATGTTCATTTATACAGTCATTATTATTCAACATGTCCTCACCTGGGATTTGAACTCACAACCTCTTGGTTCATGGCATTCTGACCTTCCTGCTATGCCACCACATCTGTGTCATTATTAAGTAATCTGACCTTTCTCTCATCATTCATTTGATTTATTATTTAAGCCATCTGAGGTTTTTCCGTATAATTGTCTACTGTTGGTGGAGCATATTATTCTGTTTTTTTTACTCCTTAATCAGTTTGCTAAATATTTTCTTTGACTGTATTTTTAACAGAGCTGATATTTACTTTTTGAATACGTTTTGAACTCAGTCATTGACACACAAGGTGGTGTCGCAGGAAGATTGGAATGCTGTGAACCAAGAGGCTGTGAGTTCAAATCCCAGGTGAGAACATGTTGAATAATAATGAGTCTATAAATGAACATGCACAATGCAATCATGTGTGTCAAATATGTACGTTGAAAACATGTGTATGCTGTGGTGTAACTAGTTCCACCGCATAAAAAGTAAATAAAATATACATTTCTAATTGAATGAACATATGAAACAATTTGTGTAAACAAATCATTTTAAGTGACTGAATTTTTGCCTACGTTTTCTCATGTTGGAGCTAAGTTTGGGACAACTAAAAATGTTAAGTTCAGGTAACACTTTGACTGAAAAGTTGAGAGTAAAAAAATAAATAATAATAATTAAAGGCTGTGGAACCAGTTAGTTGAAACAACGTAATTTTTTTCCAGTGTTGGTTAAGCCTCTAGAATTTAGATTCCCCAGTACAACAGGCGGGGACAGTAGTGCATAGCCTACTCCACACTTGCATAAGGACAAGGTTATCAGCCAAGAACTGCTGGTACACCATTTTTAGCCCAATGCCCTTACGAGAGCAACCTTCCCACTCGTCATGATTGGCTGAGATAGTGAGTGGGCTGGACATAAGAGAGAGAGGAATTCGGATTGGTCTGCCATATTGAAGGCTTCTGTCTATTTGAACTCGTCAGTCTGTGTTGGTAATGCTGTCAAACGTGTCTTTTAAAAAATATATAAATATATTTTGTAGTGGACCTGCATAAGTGTTGTTCTCCACTTTCTGGAGGACTGAGTTTTGAAATCAGTGGAATTAGAGTATGATAGCTAAGGAGATGGAGGAAACACCAGTCTCTGGATTACATCTTCAAACTAAGGGCATCCGTGGCATGGCATTCCTGACAGGGAGACGCATCCTTGATGCATGTTGATGTCTACAGGTAAGATAATGTAGCTAGCTAATGCTGGACTTTCAGATATTACACGTTTCTAATTTTGACAGAAAGTGGTTTCATTTCAAGCCAAAGTGATCCTTCTCACCCCCCCCCCCCCTTAAATGATTTAGATGCACTATTGTAAAGTGGCTGTTCCACTGGATGTCAGAAGGTGAATTCACCAATTTGTAAGTCGCTCTGGATAAGAGCGTCTGCTAAATGACTTAAATGTAATGTAAATGTAAATCAGCATATCAAAATGTGTTAATCAGGATGACATAGCAGAATAGTATAATTTTTCTTTCAGTTTTCTCAGGAAAGGCTTGTTGACCTGCAGAAACACAAACAATGGGTATACAGGATACATACCGGATACTTGGCTAATATCATAGTAGTCTGTTATGATGATGTAATGTCCTCTCAGTTGAAGTATTAAAGCACAGTTGAATGTTTTCTCTTGAGAAATCTGTGTATGATTTCTATATAGGCACCTGTTCTTCCCCTTAGCTATCAAGAGTAGATGTGGGATTGATATTGAGCCAATATGAACAAAAATATCCTCTTGTTTTACATGCCCAGCCAACCACTTGAAGCTTCGACATTAAAGGGATGCTTTGGGATTTTGGCAGTGAGGATACCATTTTTATGTCTCTGTTTCTAGTATGAAGGAAGTTAGAGGTAGTTTCGTGAGCCAATGTTAACTAGCATTAGCTCAATGTCTGGATGTACAAGCATGCCAAAATCCTTAAGTATCCCTTTAACTCTGAAGGCATTGGCCCAGTTTAGATTTTGCAGTGTCTTGTGCCCTCTAGTGGCCATTGCATGTAGATACAACTTTTCTTTGTGCTCACGAGCGCTGGAAATGGAACACTTACCCTATTTTGTTGACTGGGTCATTAATTAGTACACACTGGAGCATGTTTTTATTGGTTCATGTAATTTGTCCCTCACTGCTTCAGTTCTTTTTTCTTCGTCTGTGAATACGACCTGCACAAAAAAACCCGGTTTGTTTTGATTAAGAAATGTGATTTTTGTCATGTTTCTTCTCTTCCTGTCTCTCTCAAGAATCCTCTTTAGATGAGTGATTGACTTAGTGTTGTCTGTCTCTCTGCCCCTGCCCTGCTCTGACCAGCTGACTTAGTGTTGTCTGTCTCTCTTCCCCTGCCCTGCTCTGACCAGCTGATTTAGTGCTGTCTGTCTCCTCCTCAGCCCTGCTCTGACCAGCTGACTTAGTGTTGTCTGTCTCTCTGCCCCTGCCCTGCTCTGACAAGCTGATTTAGTGCTGTCTGTCTCCTCCTCAGCCCTGCTCTGACCAGCTGACTTAGTGTTGTCTGTCTCTCTTCCCCTGCCCTGCTCTGACCAGCTGATTTAGTGCTGTCTGTCTCCTCGTCAGCCCTGCTCTGACCAGCTGACTTAGTGTTGTCTGTCTCTCTTCCCCTGCCCTGCTCTGACCAGCTGATTTAGTGCTGTCTGTCTCCTCCTCAGCCCTGCTCTGACCAGCTGACTTAGTGTTGTCTGTCTCTCCTTCTCAGTCCCTACCCTGATCTGACCAGCTGCACCATGGGAAGGAAGAGTAGAGTGAAGACTCAGAAGTCGGGGACAGGCGCCACAGCCGTGGTCTCTCCCAAAGAGATGATGAACCTAATCTCAGACCTCCTACAGAGTATGTTCCAACGCTGCGTCCCAAATGGCAACCCATTTCCACTATGTAGTGTACTACTTTTGACTAGGAGCCATAAGAATAAAAAGCATGTTCCATTGAGAGTTCTTAGGCTTGATCTGTGTCTGGGAAACAGGCTTTATGTGATTTTTGTAGCTATGTAACTTATCGTGTGATATGTATGTCTATCCCATTAGAATGCAGCAGTGCTGCCCCTTCTCCAGGGAAAGAGTGGGAGGAGTATATCCAGATACGAGGACTGGTGGAGAAGATCAGGAAGAAACAGAAAGGTAGGCTGGATCACAGACAAACCCTAATTCTAACCCTAACCCCTAAGCCTAAAATAGCCTCTTTTTTTTCTAAGTGAGGACCGGCAAAATGTTCTCACTTCTCTGAATTTTAGTTGGTTTAAAGTTCTTGTGAGGACTCATGTTACTCACAAGTAATGTTACTCACAAGTAATGTTCCCCCTAAGCCTCGCGCAGGCGCGCACCTCCTCCGGGACTTCCTCACAGAATAATTATCAGCCCACACAGAGAAGCACGAGATTGAACTTCACTCAACTTTCAAGAGTTAAGCTATGTTAAGCTATAAGCTATGTAGCCAATAGGCAGAGGGTAGCATAATTTGTCTGATTCTCTGTAATAATGTTTCATTTTAATTTGGAAAGTGGTTTCTTGCATTAAACAACAACATTTTTTGTCACCTTGTCTGAAGGACAAGTGAATAAATAGGTTCACGTCAAGCCCTGTATGTTTTTTATGGAATGTAGACCTACGTTGAACACAGAAGGATCAAACAGATATTTCCAATGTAGGCTGAATTAAAGAACAGCTATATTCCATGTTATGGGATGCATTTTCTCCATTGTTTTTGATGGTAGGCCACTCTGATAGGCCTTAATTATTATCAAATAGCCACAGTAGCCTACTTGACTACTGCTAAACTGTAACTTAAAGCGGGTACAGCCTGTGTTCACAGGAAACGCACACCGGAAGTTGCACATCATTTTCACAACATTCAAGTTTTTGGCTCGGCACACCTGAGATTTGCTCAGTGTCAGAAAATGTTTTGAGGGAACATTGCTCACAAGTATAGTACCGAGAGACTGAAAAACAGCTTCTATCTCAAGGCCAGACTTTAACGACACTAACGTTGAGTGGCTGCTGCCAACACACTGACTCAACTCCAGCCACTTTAATAATGGGAATTGATGGGAAATGATGTAAATATATCACTATCCACTTTAAACAATGCTACCTTATATAATGTTACTTACCCTACATTATTCATCTCATATGCATACGTATATACTGTACTCTATATCATCTACTGCATCTTTATGTAATACATGTATCACTAGCCACTTTAACTATGCCACTTTGTTTACATACTCATCTCATATGTATATACTGTACTCGATACCATCTACTGTATCTTGCCTATGCGCTCTGCACCATCACTCATTCATATCTTTATGTACATATTCTTTATCCCCTTACACTGTGTATAAGATATTAGTTTTGGAATTGTTAGTTAGATTACTTGTTGGTTGTTACCGCATTGTCGGAACTAGAAGCACAAGCATTTCGCTACACTCGCATTAACATCTGCTAACCATGTGTATGTGACAAATAACATTTGATTTGAGTAAAGCGTGTACACACACACACACACACACACACACAGACACACAGACACAGAGAGAGACAGAGACACATACAGCTTGATTTGAGCCATGGTCTATATAGTTTAAATATGAATAGTTGAATCATAAGTGTGTCTCTCTCTCTCAGGTATCTCTGTGATATTTGAGGGCAGCAGAGAGGAGTTCTTCCCGGAGCTGATGGCGTGGGCTCAGGAGAGTGGAGCTTCCTGCGAAGGGGTTGAGATCGCTAACTTCGCTGGCGAGGGCTTCGGCCTCAGGGCCACCAAGGACATCAAGGTGGGTCCATACAACTGGACTGACTCTGTTCCTGGCAGTAGTTGTCAGGGTGAAACATCACCTGGGTCGTTTTCATTAAAGGGACATTTCACCCTGGATCTGCCACTGGTATATAGTCATTACTGTATTAACAACATTAGGTTTTTGTCATAAACATCTGAATTTTCCACACCATAAGCTAGAACAAGCTTATTTTAATTTCACTGGTAGAATCAGGAAGTTTAGACTTTCTGTGTATTTGTCTGCTCATAGTAAACCCTGAGGTGAAATTTCCCTATTAAACCACAACATTACGAAACATTTTAGCAACTGAAATGAGAGTTTCTCATTGGACAAGTGCAGGTAGTGCCTCCCTGTTTTGATTAGTTTTCTTCCCTATGGTGTTTAGTAAGTACGACACTGGTTCCACTGTGGATAGAAGGAACCAGAAAGAGAATGACAGTTCCAGTTGGTGTTCTTGTTATTAGTAACATTTGAAAATGGCTGCCACTTATAGCTGATCGAACAAGCAGAGCTGTTCTAATGATGCCCAGGTGCTCTGTGTCTTGGTGTAAGTTTAATCAGTGACGTAACACTGTCGAAAGAGTTTAAAAGCACAATGAACACTTCCATTCCATTAAGCCTGAGGTAGACTGAAATCACCGGGCCAAACTTTTCTCCCATATTTTATGTCATTGTCCATTTTGTTCTCAGGCAGAGGAGCTGTTTCTGTGGATCCCCAGGACGATGCTGATGACTGTGGAATCAGCCAAGAACTCTGTCCTGGGTTAGTGGAAGTGTTAGGCAATTGTACTGTGATGCCATCCTACTCTTCATTGACTATAAGGCTTTTGTCCTCTGACATTTGAACCCCCCTCCTGTGTCCTCCCCTAGGGCCCCTACACACACACCACTCTATTATTTATGTAACCGTCCCTCTCCCCCCCCAGGTCCCCTGTACAGCCAGGACCGTATTCTCCAAGCCATGGGTAACGTGACCCTGGCCCTCCACCTGCTGTGTGAGCGGGCTGACCCCTCCTCCCCCTGGCTGCCCTACATCAAGACCCTCCCTGGGGACTACGACACCCCCCTATATTACGAGGAGGAAGAGGTACACCACCTGCTGTCCACTCAAGCCATCCCGGATGTCCTCAGCCAGTACAAGAACACTGCACGGCAGTACGCATACTTCTACAAGGTCATCCAGGTGAGTGGCAGAAAGGTACTCAGTCACTGGATTTCTGAAGAAGCAGTCATGTTCTAACTGTTTCTGCTATTCACTACTTCTACAAGGTCATCCAGGTGAGTGGTAGTGCTCTGTCCCTACAAAGTCATTTGGTATTTTATAGTAATAGCTGCATTTCATTGCATCTACAACCAAATATTAATTCAACACTACCCTGAACAGATTGCAAAACATTGTGAGCAGAAAGGATGTGATACTGTCTGTCTGCACAGGTTTTGCACAATATGAGGTGCTGCTGACTTTGCAAAAATCCTGAAACATGTTTGTCACGGGTATGTGAAACACACAATCCTCTGTGTGTGTGTGTTCCATGGATAGACAGGAGTATAGATGTGTGTGTGTGTTCCATGGATAGACAGGAGTGTAGATGTGTGTGTGTTCCATGGATAGACAGGAGTATAGATGTGTGTTTTCCATGGATAGACAGGAGTATAGATGTGTGTGTTTTCCATGGATAGACAGGAGTATAGATGTGTGTGTGTTCCATGGATAGACAGGAGTATAGATGTGTGTGTTTTCCATGGATAGACAGGAGTATAGATGTGTGTGTTTTCCATGGATAGACAGGAGTATAGATGTGTGTGTGTTCCATGGATAGACAGGAGTATAGATGTGTGTGTTTTCCATGGATAGACAGGAGTATAGATGTGTCTGTGTTCCATGGATAGACAGGAGTATAGATGTGTGTGTGTTCCATGGATAGACAGGAGTATAGATGTGTGTGTGTGTGTTCCATGGATAGACAGGAGTATAGATGTGTGTGTGTGTGTTCCATGGATAGACAGGAGTATAGATGTGTGTGTGTTCCATGGATAGACAGGAGTATAGATGTGTGTGTGTTCCATGGATAGACAGGAGTATAGATGTGTGTGTGTGTGTTCCATGGATAGACAGGAGTATAGATGTGTGTGTGTTCCATGGATAGACAGGAGTATAGATGTGTGTGTGTTCCATGGATAGACAGGAGTATAGATGTGTGTGTGTTTTCCATGGATAGACAGGAGTATAGATGTGTCTGTGTTCCATGGATAGACAGGAGTATAGATGTGTGTGTGTGTGTTCCATGGATAGACATGAGTATAGATGTGTGTGTGTGTGTTCCATGGATAGACAGGAGTATAGATGTGTGTGTGTGTGTTCCATGGATAGACAGGAGTATAGATGTGTGTGTGTGTGTTCCATGGATAGACAGGAGTATAGATGTGTGTGTGTGTTCCATGGATAGACAGGAGTATAGATGTGTGTGTGTTCCATGGATAGACAGGAGTATAGATGTGTGTGTGTTCCATGGATAGACAGGAGTATAGATGTGTGTGTTTTCCATGGATAGACAGGAGTATAGATGTGTGTTCCATGGATAGACAGGAGTATAGATGTGTGTGTGTTCCATGGATAGACAGGAGTATAGATGTGTGTTTTCCATGGATAGACAGGAGTATAGATGTGTGTGTTTTCCATGGATAGACAGGAGTATAGATGTGTGTGTTTTCCATGGATAGACAGGAGTATAGATGTGTGTGTTTTCCATGGATAGACAGGAGTATAGATGTGTGTGTGTTCCATGGATAGACAGGAGTATAGATGTGTGTGTTTTCCATGGATAGACAGGAGTATAGATGTGTGTTCCATGGATAGACAGGAGTATAGATGTGTGTGTGTTCCATGGATAGACAGGAGTATAGATGTGTGTTTTCCATGGATAGACAGGAGTATAGATGTGTGTGTTTTCCATGGATAGACAGGAGTATAGATGTGTGTGTTTTCCATGGATAGACAGGAGTATAGATGTGTGTGTGTTCCATGGATAGACAGGAGTATAGATGTGTGTGTTCCATGGATAGACAGGAGTATAGATGTGTGTGTTCCATGGATAGACAGGAGTATAGATGTGTGTGTTTTCCATGGATAGACAGGAGTATAGATGTGTGTGTTTTCCATGGATAGACAGGAGTATAGATGTGTGTTTTCCATGGATAGACAGGAGTATAGATGTGTGTGTTTTCCATGGATAGACAGGAGTATAGATGTGTGTGTGTTCCATGGATAGACAGGAGTATAGATGTGTTTTTTTTCCTTAAGTAGTCTGAAGTGTGTCTTTTCCATGGGCAGACTGAGGAGTAGAGGTGATTTCATGTTTTTGTGCCAGACAGTATTCATTGTCCCCCCCGACGATGAAAGTGGGGAGGGGAATGTGGATCTGTCTCATTCCGTCCGTTCGTATGTTAGTCACACTAGATATCTGACAGCACTTGCCCGATTTTGACGACACTTGGGTCAATGAAGTGTCTTGCCATAGAGATCCGGTATTTACAAGATTGGCCCGTTTCAGAGCCCAGTTCTTAGGGACTGTATGGTCAAACCCTCAGTTCTAAAGCCTGGTATGGTAAGTTGATTTATATCCTTAAAGACTCAGCTGTAGAACATTCACCTTGAAGCTAGGTACAGAGTAAATCTCTGGGCTGGGTTCATTTGGCTTGTGTTAAAAGTCAGGACTCTTTCTCTCTCTCTGTTCTGTCTTTCTCTGGCCCTTCTTCCTCGTCCTTCTATCACTCCCTCTGCCCATCCACCTATCTGTCAATGTGTGGTGTGCTTCGAGGCGTACTTAGCGAGAGGGATCAGGTTTTAAGAGGTTTCCAGCTGTAGGGAGATGAGGAGAGCAGCTGCAGAATGGCCTCTTGCACCCAATTTCAGAAGGCCTGATAAGCTGCCAGTAGCATAGAAAGTGGCAGGGAACTTGTCTTTTAAATACCACAGTGTAACCAACAGGGGGAGCTTTTTACCTCTTACAGTCTGAACCAGTGGTATTCAAACTCAGCGGGGACCTAATGTTTTTCTGCCAGAATTTCTGGGGAACCCAATTTTTTTTCACAACAATTTCTCGTGACCCGACCCCAAATCTAATGACACAACCTTAAAAAAAAATATTTTCATTACATTTTCATCTCTTATCAGAATGAAAATAAACCAATAAATACATTTACTACAAAAATATGTTTTCTTCAAATGATCTTTCTCAAAAACGTTTATATATTGTTCCATACAATAATCTGTACTCTTAATATGTTGTTCCTAAAAAAAAATCATAAAAATATTTTTTTAGCCTCTCCCACTGCTGTTCCCCTACAACTTTAATACCACTGGTCTGAACTGAAGACCACTCCTGTGTGGATACATCCTATATCGTTCACTAAATTTGAGAAGGGTCCATGGGGCTCTGGTGAAAAGAAGTTACTATATAGGGTGCCATTTGGGATACGGTGTTTGTAGATGTGTACTATTTACCACAATACAACACATTGATATTTATTCACATTTCATCTTTCACAAGGTTCCCAAGCAAAATATGACTCAAATCTCAATGAGAGCAGCATAGTATTATAAAGGCTTCATAGATAGAACATTCACAATGGTTAAATGGCCAACTGTGCTTTTCTTAGGGATTGATGCCAGTACCTCTACTCTCCATAGCTATTTAATTTGAAAGGTCCAGTTTATCTGTAGGTAGGTAGCTGTACCTTCAGTCAGGAAAACGGAGAGACAATGTGATTACATTTTATTATGATTTAGAAGAAACGCAAGACAAATTGTGATGCAAATCGCTCTCCCAGTATGCTAATTAGAAGTTATTAACTGACATGTTTGCTTTCCCTTTGATCAAACCAATGAGGACTAGGGATGCATCCTAAATGTAACCCTATTCCCTATATAGTGCATTCGAGCCATAGGGCTCTAGTCAAAATGTATACACTATGTATTGAGTAGGGTGCAATTTGGGACAGAGACTAGACTACTCTAGGTTCTCTAGTCTCTTTATCAAAGAAGGAGAAATAAAAAATAATATTTTTCTCCAAATGATTTGTACTTTCTTTAGTTGGGATGCTTTGTGTGTCTGACTCAGTCATCAAATAACTGTCAACTAGGGAAGAGAACAACATTCACATTACTGTCAAGACATTAAATATGAAATATTCATGATGGCAATAGTTCATGTTTGTCATTGTCTCTTGGTTGATCTGGACTTGTGTGTGGTGTGTGTGTTGACATGTTTTTTGATTAAATGTTAGTTCTCAGTTGAACGAGATGGTTTATTACTAGTCCTTGCTAGTACCCATTCATCAAACCATATTTAAGGCTTGTCATTTTAAACATATTTTCAATGTACTTCACATACTCTACAAAAAGTAAACATGTCTAAGATATACTTTTATTTTTGTCAGGATCGTACATTTCACTTGCTAATTACTCATTAGTAATCTAATATTAACCTTGAATGGAGAACTTGAGTACTCATGCCAATCCCTGCTATCAAGGTGAAGCATTTTAGTTACTTTTGTCCCTGCAATATTTGCTTTCATACAATTGACTGAATTAAGCAGAAGAGTGAATCATAAAGTGGGTGCGACTTGACAGAAATGTGCTGTTTTGTTGCCTTGACAGACAGCAGGTGGCCTGTCTCTGAAAAGACAGTACCATCAATGCCCACTAGATGGTAATAGTGAGTTATAGGTATAGTTGGGTGTCTGTTACCATGTAATAATACTGATAACATCACATTATTAATAATTATATAATAAGTGTTATATACTGTAGCTCTAAACCAAAGACTCAATAAGAAACCATAAGGAAACAAAACAACTGTGGTAATGATAATAAAATAGAAGGTGAGTGGTGGTTCCAGCAGCATCAGTAATATTCCACTATGTTCTAATGAAGATGTGTTGGAAGCCTCATGGCCATGGTGCTGTAGTTGAACTCTCCTTCTGGGTTGATTTGAGCGATGTATTCTTTAGAGGGCGTGTTTGTGAAAGGTGTGTGTACTGTCCATATTTCCCCTCTTCTTCACTACATCTCCTCTCAGCCCCTCCCCCTCTCCACACTCCCTCTCACATCTTTGCTCTTTCTCGCTCTCTCCTTTTGTTCTCCTCTACTTCTCCTCTCTCATCCCTCCCTCTTTTTGAACCCCCCTCCTTCTTTCCTCTGTCATGTCCTCCGCTCAGGTTGGGAGCCGGTGTCAATGTAATGACTACTGTCAATGTCAGCCTCTCTCTCTCTCAAGGCGGGTGGCCGCAGATGACCGGGCTGGAAAATTATGTTGTCGCATTGACTTTGAATTGAATTGACCTGATTGTACCTTCCGTACATGTTTGAGTGGCTGGGACTACCCTCTACCCCCCCCCACACACACACACACACACACACACAGTCCTCTTGTGTTAGAATTGGGTAGTCAGTCAGTGAGTTTTTAATGCTTGTGTCTCCCTCCTATAGATTATCACCCCCCAGTGAAGGTGGGATGGGATAGGCTGTTGTCAGTGAGTGTAGCAGGCCATCTGAAGTAGAACCCAGTGAGTGTAGCAGGCCATCTGAAGTAGAACCCAGTGAGTGTAGCAGGCCATCTGGAGTAGAACCCAGTGAGTGTAGCAGACCATCTGGAGTAGAACCCAGTGAGTGTAGCAGGCCATCTGGAGTAGAACCCAGTGAGTGTAGCAGGCCATCTGGAGTAGAACCCAGTGAGTGTAGCAGGCCATCTGAAGTAGAACCCAGTGAGTGTAGCAGGCCATCTGAAGTAGAACCCAGTGAGTGTAGCAGGCCATCTGGAGTAGATCCCAGTGAGTGTAGCAGGCCATCTGGAGTAGAACCCAGTGAGTGTAGCAGGCCATCTGGAGTAGAACCAAGTGAGTGTAGCAGGCCATCTGAAGTAGAAGAGTGCCTCTTCCTTCCAATGGGACTGTATGAGTTTGTAACTGTGTGTTTGAGTATCCAGAAGCTGAATATGTGGACCTCATAAGGTGACCTCAGTATGCAGCAAACCAATGCAAAGTAACCATGGAATGTGTGTGTTTGTGGCGAATGGTGTGATGAGATTATTTTTTTTTGTGTCCCAGTGGTGTCATTTTCATTTCCTCTCTGAGGAGCTCCAGGTACCTGTCTAACCTTCCCTTTGCTCTCTGAGGAGCTCCAGGTATCTGTCTAACCTTCCCTTTGCTCTCTGAGGAGCTCCATGTATCTGTCTAACCTTCCCTTTGCTCTCTGAGGAGCTCCATGTATCTGTCTAACCTTCCCTTTGCTCTCTGAGGAGCTCCATGTATCTGTCTAACCTTCCCTTTGCTCTCTGAGGAGCTCCAGGTATCTGTCTAATCTTCCCTTTCCTCTCTGAGGAGCTCCAGATATCTATCTAACCTTCCACAGGCTGGTAGCAGGCAGGGTCCAGCCCAGGATCTGGCCTGGCTGCTGGGCTCCACGTCGACACTACACCTCTCCCACTAGGATCCATCCGCTAGTCCAGACGCTTATCTTTTAATGGCTGTCAGAGCAGAGCAGGACGAGGCTCAACGCTGCTCCTCCATCCCACTACCACTTCTTTGTCAAAACCAGGGGGAGGGAGGAGGCTGCACTCTACCTGGGGTATTATTCCATCCCCTGTCTTCAATATTTGGGGACACCCTGTCATTTAAGTGGACATATGTCAAAGAGTTAAAGTAGTAACTTATATTTAACTACTAGTAGGTGGTAGGTTGTGTCAGGTGAAACGTGTGGGTGTTGAGGGGGTAGGTTGTGTCAGGTGAAACGTGTGGGTGTTGAGGGGGTAGGTTGTGTCAGGTGAAACGTGTGGGTGTTGAGGGGGTAGGTTGTGTCAGGTGAAATGTGTGGGTGTTGAGGGGGTAGGTTGTGTCAGGTGAAACGTGTGGGTGTTGAGGGGGTAGGTTGTGTCAGGTGAAACGTGTGGGTGTTGAGGGGGTAGGTTGTGTCAGGTGAAACGTGTGGGTGTTGAGGGGGTAGGTTGTGTCAGGTGAAACGTGTGGGTGTTGAGGGGGTAGGTTGTGTCAGGTGAAACGTGTGGGTGTTGAGGGGGTAGGTTGTGTCAGGTGAAACGTGTGGGTGTTGAGGGGGTAGGTTGTGTCAGGTGAAACGTGTGGGTGTTGAGGGGGTAGGTTGTGTCAGGTGAAACGTGTGGGTGTTGAGGGGGTAGGTTGTGTCAGGTGAAACGTGTGGGTGTTGAGGGGGTAGGTTGTGTCAGGTGAAACGTGTGGGTGTTGAGGGGGTAGGTTGTGTCAGGTGAAACGTGTGGGTGTTGAGGGGGTAGGTTGTGTCAGGTGAAACGTGTGGGTGTTGAGGGGGTAGGTTGTGTCAGGTGAAACGTGTGGGTGTTGAGGGGGTAGGTTGTGTCAGGTGAAACGTGTGGGTGTTGAGGGGGTAGGTTGTGTCAGGTGAAACGTGTGGGTGTTGAGGGGGTTGGTTGTGTCAGGTGAAACGTGTGGGTGTTGAGGGGGTAGGTTGTGTCAGGTGAAACGTGTGGGTGTTGAGGGGGTAGGTTGTGTCAGGTGAAACGTGTGGGTGTTGAGGGGGTAGGTTGTGTCAGGTGAAACGTGTGGGTGTTGAGGGGAGTAGGTTAGGGTTGGCCCTGTGAGTGTGATTCTCCTCACTTTACTGTTGGGATAAATCTGTCACTGCCGGACTGTCTCTATTACACACACACACACCTCACACACACCCAGCCATCCACCCAGGGGGAGAAATGTGACCACTTGCTTATAACTTTACCACCGCAGCCCGAGCTAAATACCGCTCTGTGTGTGTGTAACAACGAGAGAGCCTTGGTTACGTGTCTTACTGTGGAGAGAGCCTTGGTTACGTGTCTTACTGTGGAGAGAGCCTTGGTTACGTGTCTTACTGTGGAGAGAGCCTTGGTTACGTGTCTTACTGTGGAGAGAGCCTTGGTTACGTGTCTTACTGTGGAGAGAGCCTTGGTTACGTGTCTTACTGTGGAGAGAGCCCTGGTTACGTGTCTTACTGTGGAGAGAGCCCTGGTTACGTGTCTTACTGTGGGTTCCTTCCTACTGAACTGGAGTCTTTTTGCTGCAGCTCACTTTGCATGTTGGGGAAGCACAGGTGCTCTGCTCTCTCTCTCCATCTCTACTTATCCCTCTTTCCCCCCTCCACCACACCCTTATCTCGCCCACCTATATCTCTTTCTAGCTGCGTATTGTACTAGTCCTCTCCCTCCACCTCTACCTCCTGCTCGGTTGGAAATGAGCCCGTGGAGGCGTCCAGTGTGGGGCTTTAAATGTAGATTTCTGTGGCACTGGTGGTTCTCTGTCACCCAAATTGATGAAGCAGATTGATGACGTCTGCTGGGCACAACACATTAAGTTGACAGTGATGTATGGGGGGCTAACGCCACCCTAATCCTCACACCGCAGACGCTAACACACACAAACGCTAACATACACCACGCTAACATACACTGTTTTTAGGATGTTAGGCAGCGTCAGGATGACATTTCACACAGTTTTTAGGATGTTAGGCAGCAGCATGATGACATTTCACACACTGTTTTTAGGATGTTAGGCAGCAGCATGATGACATTTCACACACTGTTTTTAGGATGTTAGGCAGCAGCATGATGACATTTCACACACTGTTTTTAGGATGTTAGGCAGCAGCATGATGACATTTCACTGTTTTGTGTTTATCTTTCCCTCCTCACTCCTTTTCTCTCCATCTATCCCTTTCTTTCTCTCCTCACTCCATTTCCTTCTTTCCCTCCTCACTCCTTTTCTCTCCATCTATCCCTTTCTTTCTCTCCTCACTCCATTTCCTTCTTTCCCTCCTCACTCCTTTTCTCTCCATCTATCCCTTTCTTTCTCTCCTCACTCCATTTCCTTCTTTCCCTCCTCACTCCTTTTCTCTCCATCTATCCCTTTCTTTCTCTCCTCACTCCATTTCCTTCTTTCCCTCCTCACTCCTTTTCTCTCCATCTATCCCTTTCTTTCTCTCCTCACTCCATTTCCTTCTTTCCCTCCTCACTCCTTTTCTCTCCATCTATCCCTTTCTTTCTCTCCTCACTCCATTTCCTTCTTTCCCTCCTCACTCCTTTTCTCTCCATCTATCCCTTTCTTTCTCTCCTCACTCCATTTCCTTCTTTCCCTCCTCACTCCTTTTCTCTCCATCTATCCCTTTCTTTCTCTCCTCACTCCATTTCCTTCTTTCCCTCCTCACTCCTTTTCTCTCCATCTATCCCTTTCTTTCTCTCCTCACTCCATTTCCTTCTTTCCCTCCTCACTCCTTTTCTCTCCATCTATCCCTTTCTTTCTCTCCTCACTCCATTTCCTTCTTTCCCTCCTCACTCCTTTTCTCTCCATCTATCCCTTTCTTTCTCTCCTCACTCCATTTCCTTCTTTCCCTCCTCACTCCTTTTCTCTCCATCTATCCCTTTCTTTCTCTCCTCACTCCATTTCCTTCTTTCCCTCCTCACTCCTTTTCTCTCCATCTATCCCTTTCTTTCTCTCCTCACTCCATTTCCTTCTTTCCCTCCTCACTCCTTTTCTCTCCATCTATCCCTTTCTTTCCCTCCTCACTCCTTTTCTCTCCATCTATCCCTTTCTTTCTCTCCTCACTCCATTTCCTTCTTTCCCTCCTCACTCCTTTTCTCTCCATCTATCCCTTTCTTTCTCTCCTCACTCCATTTCCTTCTTTCCCTCCTCACTCCTTTTCTCTCCATCTATCCCTTTCTTTCTCTCCTCACTCCATTTCCTTCTTTCCCTCCTCACTCCTTTTCTCTCCATCTATCCCTTTCTTTCTCTCCTCACTCCATTTCCTTCTTTCCCTCCTCACTCCTTTTCTCTCCATCTATCCCTTTCTTTTCTCTCCTCACTCCATTTCCTTCTTTCCCTCCTCACTCCTTTTCTCTCCATCTATCCCTTTCTTTCTCTCCTCACTCCATTTCCTTCTTTCCCTCCTCACTCCTTTTCTCTCCATCTATCCCTTTCTTTCTCTCCTCACTCCATTTCCTTCTTTCCCTCCTCACTCCTTTTCTCTCCATCTATCCCTTTCTTTCTCTCCTCACTCCATTTCCTTCTTTCCCTCCTCACTCCTTTTCTCTCCATCTATCCCTTTCTTTCTCTCCTCACTCCATTTCCTTCTTTCCCTCCTCACTCCTTTTCTCTCCATCTATCCCTTTCTTTCTCTCCTCACTCCATTTCCTTCTTTCCCTCCTCACTCCTTTTCTCTCCATCTATCCCTTTTTTCTCTCCTCACTCCATTTCCTTCTTTCCCTCCTCACTCCTTTTCTCTCCATCTATCCCTTTCTTTCTCTCCTCACTCCATTTCCTTCTTTCCCTCCTCACTCCTTTTCTCTCCATCTATCCCTTTCTTTCTCTCCTCACTCCATTTCCTTCTTTCCCTCCTCACTCCTTTTCTCTCCATCTATCCCTTTCTTTCTCTCCTCACTCCATTTCCTTCTTTCCCTCCTCACTCCTTTTCTCTCCATCTATCCCTTTCTTTCTCTCCTCACTCCATTTCCTTCTTTCCCTCCTCACTCCTTTTCTCTCCATCTATCCCTTTCTTTCTCTCCTCACTCCATTTCCTTCTTTCCCTCCTCACTCCTTTTCTCTCCATCTATCCCTTTCTTTCCCTCCTCACTCCTTTTCTCTCCATCTATCCCTTTCTTTCTCTCCTCACTCCATTTCCTTCTTTCCCTCCTCACTCCTTTTCTCTCCATCTATCCCTTTCTTTCTCTCCTCACTCCATTTCCTTCTTTCCCTCCTCACTCCTTTTCTCTCCATCTATCCCTTTCTTTCTCTCCTCACTCCATTTCCTTCTTTCCCTCCTCACTCCTTTTCTCTCCATCTATCCCTTTCTTTCTCTCCTCACTCCATTTCCTTCTTTCCCTCCTCACTCCTTTTCTCTCCATCTATCCCTTTCTTTCTCTCCTCACTCCATTTCCTTCTTTCCCTCCTCACTCCTTTTCTCTCCATCTATCCCTTTCTTTCTCTCCTCACTCCATTTCCTTCTTTCCCTCCTCACTCCTTTTCTCTCCATCTATCCCTTTCTTTCTCTCCTCACTCCATTTCCTTCTTTCCCTCCTCACTCCTTTTCTCTCCATCTATCCCTTTCTTTCTCTCCTCACTCCATTTCCTTCTTTCCCTCCTCACTCCTTTTCTCTCCATCTATCCCTTTCTTTCTCTCCTCACTCCATTTCCTTCTTTCCCTCCTCACTCCTTTTCTCTCCATCTATCCCTTTCTTTCTCTCCTCACTCCATTTCCTTCTTTCTCTCCTCACTCCATTTCCTTCATTTTTCCTCCTCACTCCTTTTCTCTCCATCTATCCCTTTCTTTCTCTCCTCACTCCATTTCCTTCTTTCCCTCCTCACTCCTTTTCTCTCCATCTATCCCTTTCTTTCTCTCCTCACTCCATTTCCTTCTTTCCCTCCTCACTCCTTTTCTCTCCATCTATCCCTTTCTTTCTCTCCTCACTCCATTTCCTTCTTTCCCTCCTCACTCCTTTTCTCTCCATCTATCCCTTTCTTTCTCTCCTCACTCCATTTCCTTCTTTCCCTCCTCACTCCTTTTCTCTCCATCTATCCCTTTCTTTCTCTCCTCACTCCATTTCCTTCTTTCCCTCCTCACTCCTTTTCTCTCCATCTATCCCTTTCTTTCCCTCCTCACTCCTTTTCTCTCCATCTATCCCTTTCTTTCTCTCCTCACTCCATTTCCTTCTTTCCCTCCTCACTCCTTTTCTCTCCATCTATCCCTTTCTTTCTCTCCTCACTCCATTTCCTTCTTTCCCTCCTCACTCCTTTTCTCTCCATCTATCCCTTTCTTTCTCTCCTCACTCCATTTCCTTCTTTCTCTCCTCACTCCATTTCCTTCTTTCCCTCCTCACTCCTTTTCTCTCCATCTATCCCTTTCTTTCTCTCCTCACTCCATTTCCTTCTTTCCCTCCTCACTCCTTTTCTCTCCATCTATCCCTTTCTTTCTCTCCTCACTCCATTTCCTTCTTTCCCTCCTCACTCCTTTTCTCTCCATCTATCCCTTTCTTTCTCTCCTCACTCCATTTCCTTCTTTCCCTCCTCACTCCTTTTCTCTCCATCTATCCCTTTCTTTCCCTCCTCACTCCTTTTCTCTCCATCTATCCCTTTCTTTCTCTCCTCACTCCATTTCCTTCTTTCCCTCCTCACTCCTTTTCTCTCCATCTATCCCTTTCTTTCTCTCCTCACTCCATTTCCTTCTTTCCCTCCTCACTCCTTTTCTCTCCATCTATCCCTTTCTTTCTCTCCTCACTCCATTTCCTTCTTTCTCTCCTCACTCCATTTCCTTCTTTCCCTCCTCACTCCTTTTCTCTCCATCTATCCCTTTCTTTCTCTCCTCACTCCATTTCCTTCTTTCCCTCCTCACTCCTTTTCTCTCCATCTATCCCTTTCTTTCTCTCCTCACTCCATTTCCTTCTTTCCCTCCTCACTCCTTTTCTCTCCATCTATCCCTTTCTTTCTCTCCTCACTCCATTTCCTTCTTTCCCTCCTCACTCCTTTTCTCTCCATCTATCCCTTTCTTTCCCTCCTCACTCCTTTTCTCTCCATCTATCCCTTTCTTTCTCTCCTCACTCCATTTCCTTCTTTCCCTCCTCACTCCTTTTCTCTCCATCTATCCCTTTCTTTCTCTCCTCACTCCATTTCCTTCTTTCCCTCCTCACTCCTTTTCTCTCCATCTATCCCTTTCTTTCTCTCCTCACTCCATTTCCTTCTTTCCTCCTCACTCCTTTTCTCTCCATCTATCCCTTTCTTTCTCTCCTCACTCCATTTCCTTCTTTCCCTCCTCACTCCTTTTCTCTCCATCTATCCCTTTCTTTCTCTCCTCACTCCATTTCCTTCTTTCCCTCCTCACTCCTTTTCTCTCCATCTATCCCTTTCTTTCTCTCCTCACTCCATTTCCTTCTTTCTCTCCTCACTCCATTTCCTTCTTTCCCTCCTCACTCCTTTTCTCTCCATCTATCCCTTTCTTTCTCTCCTCACTCCATTTCCTTCTTTCCCTCCTCACTCCTTTTCTCTCCATCTATCCCTTTCTTTCTCTCCTCACTCCATTTCCTTCTTTCCCTCCTCACTCCTTTTCTCTCCATCTATCCCTTTCTTTCTCTCCTCACTCCATTTCCTTCTTTCCCTCCTCACTCCTTTTCTCTCCATCTATCCCTTTCTTTCCCTCCTCACTCCTTTTCTCTCCATCTATCCCTTTCTTTCTCTCCTCACTCCATTTCCTTCTTTCCCTCCTCACTCCTTTTCTCTCCATCTATCCCTTTCTTTCTCTCCTCACTCCATTTCCTTCTTTCCCTCCTCACTCCTTTTCTCTCCATCTATCCCTTTCTTTCTCTCCTCACTCCATTTCCTTCTTTCTCTCCTCACTCCATTTCCTTCTTTCCCTCCTCACTCCTTTTCTCTCCATCTATCCCTTTCTTTCTCTCCTCACTCCATTTCCTTCTTTCCCTCCTCACTCCTTTTCTCTCCATCTATCCCTTTCTTTCTCTCCTCACTCCATTTCCTTCTTTCCCTCCTCACTCCTTTTCTCTCCATCTATCCCTTTCTTTCTCTCCTCACTCCATTTCCTTCTTTCCCTCCTCACTCCTTTTCTCTCCATCTATCCCTTTCTTTTCTCTCCTCACTCCATTTCCTTCTTTCCCTCCTCACTCCTTTTCTCTCCATCTATCCCTTTCTTTCCCTCCTCACTCCTTTTCTCTCCATCTATCCCTTTCTTTCTCTCCTCACTCCATTTCCTTCTTTCCCTCCTCACTCCTTTTCTCTCCATCTATCCCTTTCTTTCTCTCCTCACTCCATTTCCTTCTTTCCCTCCTCACTCCTTTTCTCTCCATCTATCCCTTTCTTTCTCTCCTCACTCCATTTCCTTCTTTCCCTCCTCACTCCTTTTCTCTCCATCTATCCCTTTCTTTCTCTCCTCACTCCATTTCCTTCTTTCCCTCCTCACTCCTTTTCTCTCCATCTATCCCTTTCTTTCTCTCCTCACTCCATTTCCTTCTTTCTCTCCTCACTCCATTTCCTTCTTTCCCTCCTCACTCCTTTTCTCTCCATCTATCCCTTTCTTTCTCTCCTCACTCCATTTCCTTCTTTCCCTCCTCACTCCTTTTCTCTCCATCTATCCCTTTCTTTCTCTCCTCACTCCTTTTCTCTCCATCTATCCCTTTCTTTCTCTCCTCACTCCATTTCCTTCTTTCCCTCCTCACTCCTTTTCTCTCCATCTATCCCTTTCTTTCTCCCCTCACTCCATTTCCTTCTTTCCCTCCTCACTCCTTTTCTCTCCATCTATCCCTTTCTTTCTCTCCTCACTCCATTTCCTTCTTTCTCTCCTCACTCCATTTCCTTCTTTCCCTCCTCACTCCTTTTCTCTCCATCTATCCCTTTCTTTCTCTCCTCACTCCATTTCCTTCTTTCCCTCCTCACTCCTTTTCTCTCCATCTATCCCTTTCTTTCTCTCCTCACTCCATTTCCTTCTTTCCCTCCTCACTCCATTTCTCTCCATCTTTTCTTCTCTCTCCATCTATCCCTTTCTTTCTTGCACTCCATTTCCTTCTTTCTCTCCTTTTCTCTCTTCCTCACCTTCAATTTCCAGACTCATCTGACCACCAGTAAATTGCCCTTGAAGGATGCCTTTACGTTCGACGACTACAGGTTGGTGTGTGTGTGTGTGTTTTTCTGTCTGCCTGCTTTTTAAATGGCTTACCTCCACCTCCCCTGTGTGTGTTGGTGTGTGTGTGGGTGAGTGTGTGTGTGTGTGTGTGTGTCGGCCTGCTTTTTAAATGGCTTTCCTCCACCTCCCCTGTGTGTGTTGGTGTGTGTGGGTGTGTCTGCCTGCTTTTTAAATGGCTTTCCTCCACCTCCCCTGTGTTTGTTTGTGTTGGTGTGTGTCGGCCTGCTTTTTAAATGGCTTACCTCCACCTCCCCTGTGTGTGTTGGTGTGTGTGTGTGGGTGAGTGTGTGTGTGTGTGTGTGTCTGTGTGTGTGTCGGCCTGCTTTTTAAATGGCTTTCCTCCACCTCCCCTGTGTGTGTTGGTGTGGGTGTGTGTGTCAGCCTGCTTTTTAAATGGCTTTCCTCCACCTCCCCTGTGTGTGTTGGTGTGTGTGGGTGTGTCTGCCTGCTTTTTAAATGGCTTTCCTCCACCTCCCCTGTGTTTGTTTGTGTTGGTGTGTGTCGGCCTGCTTTTTAAATGGCTTTTCTCCACCTCCCCTGTGTGTGTTGGTGTGTGTGGGTGTGTCTGCCTGCTTTTTAAATGGCTTTCCTCCACCTTCCCTGTGTTTGTTTGTGTTGGTGTGTGTTGGCCTGCTTTTTAAATGGCTTTCCTCCACCTCCCCTGTGTGTATATTCTCATCTGCATAAAACAATATGCACATTTTCCCATCAGAGATGTTTCCATCAAACTGGTAAAAGGCTGTGTGTGATGAAATAGTGCACATAAAAATGACTTTTGCCATTAAATTCCTATGTTCCGAATGTAAAAATACAAGTTAAAAGGTTTTCTGGCGATATGATGGTTAATTAATACAGTATATCAAAATTTCCACCTCCATTTCTCTCATTTATTTTGCCAACACAAAAAGATCCCACCATGTCGAGCGAACACATTTTCTGTCTGCATTTATCAAATTGTGACCAGCATTTCATGTTTTCATCAGCCCGGTCGTGACTTTTTTCCATGCGTCAGGTAAATGTTTGGATGGGAACATGGTTAGTAGCAAGGTTTGCTACCTGATGTGGTTGAAGCCACTTGTCTTGGGGGCTAGTTGAATTTCCCAAAACATGAGGCTATAACTGGGGTCCTCAGTTTTTCCTGCTCAGGTCACGTGGTCTGGAAAAACACAGGGTCCTTGTTATGATTGGCTAGTCTATGAAAGTGAATCTTGTTGCTGATTGAGGATTGGTTTACCGTGACCTTTAATCCCTATAGATGGGCGGTTTCCTCAGTGATGACCCGTCAGAACCAGATCCCTACAGAAGACGGTAGCCGTGTCACCCTTGCTCTCATCCCTCTCTGGGACATGTGTAACCATACCAACGGCCTGGTGAGTACCACAAACACCCTACTACATAGGTATTAGATCACTATTGCATGGCTGAAGCATGCCTATTGCATGGCTGAAGCATGCCTATTGCATGGCTGAAGCATGCCTATTGCATGGCTGAAGCATGCCTATTGCATGGCTGAAGCATGCCTATTGCATGGCTGAAGCATGCCTATTACACTACATAACACTTCCCACTATTTGAAAGGTTTTAAATTATTCAGAAAAAATATTCTAGATTTGAGAGAAACCACACAGACTGTGTATTCCTCAGTTGATTACGCTTATCTCATGGGCATCTGTTACTTATTTGAATCATTTGGCTTTGATTGTGTTTAGTGACTGATTTGTAACAGAGCAATAATATCCCCTCCTTTAGTATGCACGTTAACTGCATTTACGCCCCTCAAATTAGATATGTTTTTGTGAAGACCCGATACATTGCTGAAACAAGTAATTTAAAGAAATGTCTTTCTGTATATTCCCTTGGTGTTTGTTTAATAAAAATAGGTTACAACTTCTAACATATTTCCACATTTTATTGCTGTTCTTTAGCTCCAGTTCCTTGAGTATGTTGTTATTCTCACTGGTGATAAATGTATGGTTTCATTCAATGTCCTTCATTTCTGCCTATTTGTGTAAACCTCTCACTAACTCAGAATCTGGGGAAATATCTGTATTGATACAGACCTTGATTATTTATGCTAAACTAATACATTCATGTTTTTAAATAAATGTTCTTATTTTGTTGGTTAGTCTTGTTATTAAAGGAATGGATGATGGATATACAGCTCTTTTAATACTAGGAGAGAAGCTGGTCATGTATTATAAAATAAGTGTGCTGCAAATTGTATCGCCTGTCAGCCAGTGAAGAAGCTCCCAGAATTCACTGCAGCTCTAAAGTATAACTACTCTATTTATTTTGACTGTACAGTGTGTTTTGATTTTTAAATATGTTTGATTAGTGACTGTTGGAAAAACCTAATTGAAGTGAATCAAGGACTGGTTCAAATCAATCAGTGAATGGATGAATTACAGTTTGTGTGTTGTTCAGATCACCACTGGTTACAACCTGGAGGATGACCGGTGTGAGTGTGTGGCTCTGCAGGACTACAAAGAGAATGAACAGGTGAGTCGGGTCAGGGTAGCATGGACTCTTCAGCTACTATACAAATTGTCCAGGGGTGGACATGTACACCAAGCGGCCTCATGCTACAGAAACAAGAGAACCCTGCCCTATGGGCCCTGACTTATTTGAACTATACATCATGTTGGATTGTGTAGGATCTGATTGCATCATGTATGTCAATCAAAAGGCAGTTGGTTGTAAATCAACTGTCAACTCCTCCATCTGGGTTACTTTTAACAACAGCCACACCAGTTCCCTAAATGAATGTTGCATCTATCTTCTTTTGTTTGTTTCCTATGTATTATTTGTTGTCCATCAGACAGTTCAGAGTTCAATTGTATTCTGCCATTTGAATGAACTCGAGCTTGATAGGCAGCTGTACAAGTCAAACACACTCCTGAAAGCTCAAGCTGTCTGTAAAGCCATACTCTGTAATTGATTCAGTCTCTGGCCTGAGTATCACTAGTTGTGTTGTAGGGGTGACGTTATGTTCACCTCTGAGAGGCCTTGACAGACTGGTTGACTGGTGTTGATGTTATGTCAGGGAGAAGGCCATGCCAGAGCTGGGTGTGAGTCAGCTGGACCTAGCCAGGCTTAACGGTCCAACCCTCTGCTCTAAAGCAGTGTGTTATTGTTTCACTCCCTCCCTGTCACTTACTCACTGGCTGCATCACAATTCTCCACCTTTTACAGAAGTATGCACTTCCACACTCCATGTCATGGATTTAAAATCATAGGATTGGTGTAAGCATTGCCTGGAGGGAGGTTTGAAGAATTGGTGTAAGCATTGCCTGGAGGGAGGTTTGAATAATTGGTGTAAGCATTGGCTGGAGGGAGTTTCCGCAGTTGTTAAATCCATACTTTGGGAGAAGGCTGGAGAATCACGACACAACCAACCTCTATTGCTCCCTCTTCTTCCTCCCACTCCTCTCTCTCACCCTCTGGTGCTCCCCCTCCCTACAGTATGGAAGTCCACCTCTTTCTCTTTAGAATGGGAATTATTTGATAAGATTCAGAGAGACCGCAGGGGGTAGGGTGCTTGATCCCATGATTCCTCTGGCAGATATCACCATCCGGACAAAGTGCCCTGAGCTCACAGAGTGTGTGTCCCAAATAGCACCCTGTTCCATATATGGTGCTCTACAGGTCTACGGGCCCTGGTCAAACGTAGTGCACTACATAGGGAAAAGGCATTTGCGATGCAGACTTGGCCTGAGCTCACAGAGACACAAACCACTAAGCTACATTTACCTACTAAGCTTTATCACTCCTCCTCCTATCTGTCCCCTGCCCCTACCCCTCTCTCCAGCTTTCCCTCTCACCTGTTCCCTTCTGCTATCTGTAAATGTGGATATAATATGTTGGAGCCCTACGGGTGTGGTGTGGGGATTCTCTGTGCTCCTGTGAGGCTTCCACTAGATCAGACATGATATCATGGTTATGAGGGAAAATGGTAGAGGGAATAGGAGGTGGAATGTTCACCACATTGCTGAGCCAACCCATACCGACGTACAATAACCTTTTTAGAGGTTGAGTTGGAGTCAGATGATAAAGGGGAAGTTCAGCTATCTAGTGAAGTTTGAGGAAAGCCACACCATGCATAACAGTTACTCCTGGCCCATATACTTTCAGCAGGGGGAGGAAGCAGCTAAGATTTAAGTTGTAAAATACTGAACTATCCCTTTTATGTTGAGTGACTGTTCTCATCTCTGTCCTCAGATCTACATCTTCTACGGGACGCGATCCAACGCTGAGTTTGTGATCCACAACGGCTTCTTCTTCCAGGAGAATGCCCATGACAGAGTCAAGATCAAACTGGGGGTGTCCAAGAGTGAACGGCTGTACGCCATGAAGGCGGAGGTGCTGGCCCGCGCTGGCATCCCCTCGTAAGTAGAGAGACATGCATACACACAGGAATCCCCTCATAAGTAGGGAGGGGGGGAAAGTGGTAGGGAGGGAAACTGGGAGAGGGGTAGAGTGAGAGAGAAATAGATGGTATCTCTCAATTATGTCAGAGATGGAGGTAATTTCAGGAAGGCAATATTTTCCTGCATTTCAGTGAATTGATCAATGTGACAATTGGCAGGACATGGCCGATATTATTACACTGCAAACACATTACTGAGGCCCGCTCTAGTCTAGCAGCATTACTATTACATTACCCAGAGCTAGTGGATCCAGGAGAGGAGAGTTTACTATTAAAACAAAAGCTACAGTGGGAGACAAAGGCTGTGTCTCAAACCACAGCCTATTCCTTTATAGTGCACTACATTTGACCAGAGCCCGATGTGGCTCACAACTCCTTTCATCCGTCTTCTTCATAGATCTCATTTTTATTCAACCTTTATTGAAGCAGGGAGTCCTGCTGATACCACCTGCATGAACACATTAATAAACATCAATTATACTATACATATCTACTGTATATACACAACAATTAGGGCTTTGTGATGGCCACTCCAATACCTTGACTTTGTTGTCCTTAAGCCATTTTGCCACAACTTTGGAAGTATGCTTGCCGTCATTGTCCATTTGGAAGACCCATTTGCGACCAAGCTTTAACTTCCTGACTGATGTTTTGAGATGTTGCTTCAATATCCACATAATTTTCCTACCTCATGATGCCATCTATTTTGTGAAGTGCACCAGTCCCTCCTGCAGCAAAGCACACCCACAACATGATGCTGCCGTGCTTCACGGTTGGGATGGTGTTCTTCAGCTTGCAAGCATCAATTACACTACATATCTACGGTATATACACATCAATTACACTGTACATATCTACTGTATATACACATCAATTATACTGTACATATCTACTGTACATATCTACGGTATATACACATCAATTATGCTATACATACAGTGCCTTGCGAAAGTATTCGCCCCCCTTGAACTTTGTGACCTTTTGCCACATTTCAGGCTTCAAACATAAAGATATAAGACTGTATTTTTTTGTGAAGAATCAACAACAAGTGGGACACAATCATGAAGTGGAACGACATTTATTGGATATTTCAAACTTTTTTAACAAATCAAAAACTGAAAAATTGGGCGTGCAAAATTATTCAGCCCCCTTAAGTTAATACTTTGTAGCGCCACCTTTTGCTGCGATTACAGCTGTAAGTCGCTTGGGGTATGTCTCTATCAGTTTTGCACATCGAGAGACTGACATTTTTTCCCATTCCTCCTTGCAAAACTGCTCGAGCTCAGTGAGGTTGGATGGAGAGCATTTGTGAACAGCAGTTTTCAGTTCTTTCCACAGATTCTCGATTGGATTCAGGTCTGGACTTTGACTTGGCCATTCTAACACCTGGATATGTTTACTTTTGAACCATTCCATTGTAGATTTTGCTTTATGTTTTGGATCATTGTCTTGTTGGAAGACAAATCTCCGTCCCAGTCTCAGGTCTTTTGCAGACTCCATCAGGTTTTCTTCCAGAATGGTCCTGTATTTGGCTCCATCCATCTTCCCATCAATTTTAACCATCTTCCCTGTCCCTGCTGAAGAAAAGCAGGCCCAAACCATGATGCTGCCACCATCATGTTTGACAGTGGGTATGGTGTGTTCAGGGTGATGAGCTCTGTTGCTTTTACGCCAAACATAACGTTTTGCATTGTTGCCAAAAAGTTCAATTTTGGTTTCATCTGACCAGAGCACCTTCTTCCACATGTTTGGTGTGTCTCCCAGGTGGCTTGTGGCAAACTTTAAACAACACTTTTTATGGATATCTTTAAGAAATGGCTTTCTTCTTGCCACTCTTCCATAAAGGCCAGATTTGTGCAATATACGATTGATTGTTGTCCTATGGACAGTCTCCCACCTCAGCTGTAGATCTCTGCAGTTCATCCAGAGTGATCATGGGCATCTTGGCTGCATCTCTGATCAGTCTTCTCCTTGTATGAGCTGAAAGTTTAGAGGGGCGGCCAGGTCTTGGTAGATTTGCAGTAGTCTGATACTCCTTCCATTTCAATATTATCGCTTGCACAGTGCTCCCTGGGATGTTTAAAGCTTGGGAAATCTTTTTGTATCCAAATCCGGCTTTAAACTTCTTCACAACAGTATCTCGGACCTGCCTGGTGTGTTCCTTGTTCTTCATGATGCTCTCTGTGCTTTTAACGGACCTCTGAGACTATCACAGTGCAGGTGCATTTATACGGAGACTTGATTACACACAGGTGGATTATATTTATCATCATTAGTCATTTAGGTCAACATTGGATCATTCAGAGATCCTCACTGAACTTCTGGAGAGAGTTTGCTGCACTGAAAGTAAAGGGGCTGAATAATTTTGCACGCCCAATTTTTCAGTTTTTGATTTGTTAAAAAAGTTTGAAATATCCAATAAATGTCGTTCGAAATATCCAATAAATGTCGTTCCACTTCATGACTGTGTCCCACTTGTTGTTGATTCTTCACAAAAAAATACAGTCTTATATCTTTGTTTGAAGCCTGAAATGTGGCAAAAGGTCGCAAAGTTCAAGGGGGCCGAATGCTTTCGAAAGGCACTGTATCTATGGTATATACACATCAATTATACTATACATATCTACTGTATATACACATCAATTATGCTATACATATCTACGGTATATACACATCAATTATACTATACATATCTACGGTATATACACATCAATTATACTATACATATCTACTGTATATACACATCAATTATGCTATACATATCTATGGTATATACACAACAATTATGCTATACACGAAAAGCAAAACACAATCATATGAATCACCGATTCTTCAGTTAAAAGGCCCTCTGCCTGAATCGGCCTAGAGGTACCAACTCTGGGGATCATTCCACATGAGAGGTGCTAAGAAACTGAAAGCATATTTATCCAACTTGGTGGAGATTGAGTCCGGGTCTGGTAACTTATAGGTCTGAAGGTTATAGGTATGGCGGAAGTTTATGCAAGAAGGCTTTCTAGGCACATTGCACCGATCTATGAGACTTCAAAGAGGGCCAGCCTACTTTCTGATACAAAATGCAACGATGTCTACTGGAACATCGCCCGTAATAAAGCACAATGCACTATGATACAGTTCGTCCAATGGCTTCAGTACAGTGGCAGCTGCATTCATATAGACGATATCGCCATGGTCATTAACCAGAATGATTTCGGTTTCTGCTCTTTAATGAAGACCAGACCTGTTCCTATAGAAGAAGCCTATTTGAATTCTTCATTTCTTAACTACTCAACATGCTTTTTAAACGATAGCTTTTTATCCATTCAGATGCCCAGATATTTATAAGCGGAAACACAATCAATGAGGGCACCATCCAAAGTACATATGCCTAAATCATCAGACAAATTGGATGTGATTTGGAAAATATCACATCCTTGGTTATACCTGCATTATGTACCAATTTCAGTTCAACAATGGCTTTCAAATCTAATTTCCGAATGCCCCGTCAATAAGAGATTAAAAAGTGTTTAAAATGACAGAGGGGGAGGGCTGCATGATATTAATGTAATGATAAAATGATTAAGCTTCCTGTTGATGAAAATGTCAAGGGGAGGATGGAAAGGTTCTCTCATGGTATAGAGATCTATTCTGAGACAATGATGCAATGTTTATTCTGGATAGATTTCAAATGACCAAAGCCCCAAAAACAATTCTGCTTGGCTGGAACAGAAGCCAGCACCCACACCGGCTCACCAGCCTGGTCACCCCACCAGCCTGGTCACCCGTGGTGTCGTGGTCCCTCTGTCTCTTGTTCATTCACTCTCTCTTGCTTGTAATTGATTGAGTGGCTATTAAAATTGTAACAGGGGATCATGGTTCTGTCTCCATGCTCAACGTGAGTGGGCCGGGGTTAATTGTGGGCCACTGGCCACCATTAACATCTACTGTACCTGCCAAGCCACTGATCAGGGTTTTAGATGGTTCACGTCATACAGGGATTCATTGTGGAAGGTTTTTTTTTCGGTTGGGGCTACAAGGTCCTGTGGGGTCTACTGGTCTAGCTTTATGAGGTCATATCTGTGTGTGCAAAGGGTAATGTGAATAGGAGAAGTTGTTGTGTCTGTACTGTGATGTTTCTTTTTTACTCTTTCTCTTGCCCTCTTTGCCTCTCTCTCCCCCCTCATCAGGTCCAGTATCTTTGCCCTGCACTGCAGTGATCCTCCAATCTCTGCCCAGCTACTAGCCTTCCTCAGAGTCTTCTGTATGACTGAGGGTAAGACACACTCTGCCTCCCTCTGCCTCCCTCTGTCTGCCTCTGTCTGTCTCTCACACACACATACACACACACCCATACATGCACACACTCAGTGAGCCTAAACAAACGAGGCAGGACACCAGATGTGAATTGGGAGTTATCCACATTCAGTCTGAAAAGTATTAATTCACATGTTGAAACACCTAGTGACTGGTGACATAAATCTCACTGTGCCAGGCTAGCGTCCTCCGGCTAGAAGCTGGGCAGACCAGGATTCAAATACAGTTTGAAAGCATTTCAAACACTTGATACTTGATCGGCTAACTTGTTGAACTTTTTAGGGCTGCAATCCCGTTAACGGGATCGGTATGACAACAGCCAGTGAAGGTGCAGGGCTCCAAATTCAAACAGAAATCTCATAATTAAAATTCCTCAAACATACAACTATCTTATACCATTGTTAGTCCCACCACAGTGTCCGATTTCAAAAAGGCTTTACAGTGAAAGCACCACAAACGATTATGTTTGGTCACCTCCAAATCACAGAAAAACACAGCCATTTTACCAGCCTAAGACAGGAGTCACAAAAAGCACAAATAGAGATAAAATTAATCACTAACCTTTGATGATCTTCATCAGATGACACTCATAGTACTTCATGTTACACAATACATGTATGTTTTGTTCAGTAAACTTCATATTTATATCAAAAAAACTCAGTATACATTGGCGAATTATGTTCAGTAGTTCCAAAAACATCCGGTGATTATGCAGAGAGCCATGTCAATTTCCAGAAATACTCATAATAAACGTTGATAAAGTGTTATACATGGAATTTCTCCTTAATGCAACCGCTGTGTCAGATTTAAAAAAGCTTTACGGAAAAAGAAAACCATGCAATAATCTGAGGTCGGCACTCAGAGCCCAATCAAGACAAAAATATATCCGCCATATTGTGCAGTCAACAGAAGTCAGAAATAACATTATAAATATTCACTTACCTTTGATCTTCATCAGAATGCACTCCCAGGAATCCCAGTTCCACAATAAATGTTTGATTTGTTCGGTAATGTCCATCATTTATGCCCAAATAGCTACTTTTCTTTACCAAACGCGCTAACAAATCCAAAGTCACGAAGCGCGTTTACTAAAAGCAGACGAAATGTCAAAAAGTTCCATAACAGTCAGTAGAAACATGTCAAACGATGTATTGAATCAATCTTTAGGATGTTTTTAACATAAATCTTCAATAATGTTCCAACCGGAGAATTCCTTTGTCTTCAGAAGTGGGATAGAACAGAGCTCGCTCTCACATGAACGCGCATGGTCAGCGCATGTTCAGGTCATGGAAAACCTTACTCAATTAGCTCTCAATCGACCCTCCTTCCCAGTAGAAGCATCAGACAAGGTTCTAACTGTTGACATCTAGTAACTGTTGACATCTAGTGGAAGCCTTAGGAAGTGCAAAATTACCCGTATCCCACTGTGTATTCGATAGGCAATGAGTTGAAAACCTACAAACCTCAGATTTCCCACTTCCTGGTTGGATTTTTTTCTCAGGTTTTTGCCTGCCATATGACTACTGTTATACTCACAGACTTCATTCAAACAGTTTTAGAAACTTCAGAGTGTTTTTCTATCCAATAATAATATGCATATATTAGCAACTGGGACTGAGGAGCAGGCAGTTTCCTCTGGGCACCTTTTCATCCAAGCTACTCAATACTGCCCCTGCAGCCATAAGAAGTTAATGGGAAAAGTCCTAGTACTCCAGGCAGGCAAAAGCAAACTCAGTCTATTTAATGCAACCCTTGCTGTTAATAGATCGCAGAGCAGCATTCAACTGCCCTAAACATTTGGAAATGATGAGTTCACTTTAAAAGGCATCTCAAGTGCAATTGCACTGTTTAGCTCACATCTGAAGACTGGGGGGCATTTAGGACGTACTACAGATCGCTATAATATCCTAATGATTATGATCACACTTCCTCAATTCCAGTAATATGGTGACACTATAGGAAAGCTGGTTTGGTATGGTTTAGAAACTTGGGATCCAAGCTGGACTTATCAGTGTGGCCCGTGTCACCTGGACATGTGGAAATACAGTATCTTGACACCTGTAATAAAAACCTTCAGGCTTCCGTCAAAACTGTCAATTTATTAGAAAAAACAATAAGTTTAGGAAAAAAACTATCCCGCCCAACTCGTCATCCTGAATAATGGACATTCTGGAGTAACAATAACACAACCAACGATCTGTAGTAATACTAGTCCCGTGCCATTAGGTCTTTGGTCACGTGCATGAGATGCATACTTGTGTCACGGAAAGAGAGCAAGAATTGAGGGAATATGGAAAGTTTTTCCTAAACAAATTGGTTATTTCGGGAACAGAACTTTTCAGTCAGAAATAGCTGTAATTATCTTGCAGTTTCAGCAACATGGACAGCTCGATAAACACTTTGATGTTCTGTGGTGGTCGCTACAGCAGGGGGGAGAGAGACACAACGGGTTCTAGTCACAGTCACTCGCTGTCTTTTTTAACACAGCGCAGCAAGTCTGAGCCCGGCACAATCAAATCAATTGCTGGTCGGACTCCCTCTAGTTATTTGTGTCTTAATTATTTAATCAAACAGTGTGCTTAAAGCATCAGACAAGCTCAGTGAATATAGTTGATTTGATTAAAACACATAGGATGTGTCAACATATTGAATAATACATGTTTAAAAATGTTGACCAATCGAATGGACGAAAGAACAGACGACGACTTGGTCGATTTTACATTTTATTTAATTTTGTGTCAACGATCTACACCAAATACTCCGTAGAAGTGGATGAAAAATTCTAATGTTTGTAAATCATTTATGAAAAATACAACACTATCTTGATTAGGTAAGTACTCAACCCCCTGAGTCAATATGTGTTAAAATCACCTTTTTGCAGCGATTACAGTCTCAAAGAGCTTTTGCACACCTGGATTGTACAATATTTGCACTTTTTTTATTTTTTATTCTTCAAGCTCTGTCAAGTTGGTTGTTAGTCATTGTTAGACAGCCATTTTCAAGTCTTGAATAGAATTTTCAAAATGATAAGTCCAAACTGTAACTAAGCCACTCGAACATTCAATGTCGTCTTGGTAAGCAACTACGTTGTATATTTGGCCTTGTGTTATTTGATTTCTACTCCTCTACCAATAGGTGCCCTTCTTTGCGAGGCATTGGAAAACCTTTGTGGTTTAATCTTTTTTAGAAATTCACTGCTTGGCCTGAGGGACCTTATAATTATCTGTATGTGTGGGGTACAGAGATGAGCAGTGGTGGAATAAGTTCCCCCCATCATACTTGAGTAAAAGTAAAAATACCTTAATAGAAATTGACTCAAGTGAAAGTCACCCAGTAAAATACTACATAAGTAAAAGTCTAAAACTATTTGGTTTCAAATATACTTTGGTATCAAAAGTAAATTGAATTGCTCAAATATACTTAAGTACAAAAAGTAAAGTATAAATCGGTTCAGGCTTGCCATAACAAAGGGGAAAATATAATTCTGCTTTGACATTGATACAATTGATACAATTTTAAGTGTGTGTGTGTATTATGATGTGTGTGTTTGCGCAGCGTTTGAACATATTAGGCAGTTATCCTCCCCTTCTTTCATGTCCCCTCCTTTTCACCCTCCCCTCCTTTTCACCCTCCCCTCCTTTTTACCCTCCCCTCCTTTTACCCTCCCCTCCTTTTCACCCTCCCCTCCTTTTCACCCTCCCCTCCTTTTCACCCTCCCCTCCTTTTCACCCTCCCCTCCTTTCATGTCCCCTCCTTTTCACCCTCCCCTCCTTTTCACCCTCCCCTCCTTTCATGTCCCCTCCTTTTCACCCTCCCCTCCTTTTCACCCTCCCCTCCTTTCATGTCCCCTCCTTTCATGTCCCCTCCTTTCACCCTCCCCTCCTTTCATCCTCCCCTCCTTTCACCCCCCTCCTTTCATGTCCCCTCCTTTTCACCCTCCCCTCCTTTTCACCCTCCCCTCCTTTCATGTCCCCCTCCTTTCACCCTCCCCTCCTTTCATCCTCCTCTCCTTTCACCCCCCTCCTTTCACCCTCCCCTCCTTTCACCCTCCCCTCCTTTTTACCCTCCCCTCCTTTTCACCCTCCCCTCCTTTTCACCCTCCCCTCCTTTTCACCCTCCCCTCCTTTCATGTCCCCTCCTTTTCACCCTCCCCTCCTTTTCACCCTCCCCTCCTTTCATGTCCCCTCCTTTCACCCTCCTCTCCTTTCACCCTCCCCTCCTTTCATCCTCCTCTCCTTTCACCCCCCTCCTTTCATGTCCCCTCCTTTTCACCCTCCCCTCCTTTTCACCCTCCCCTCCTTTCATGTCCCCTCCTTTCACCCTCCTCTCCTTTCACCCTCCCCTCCTTTTCACTCTCCCCTCCTTTCACCCTCTATTCCTTTTCATCCTCCCCTCCTTTTATGTCCCCTCATTTTCACCATCCCCTCATTTTCACCCTCCTCTCCTTTCACCCTCCTCTCCTTTCACCCTCCTCTCCTTTCACCCTCCCCTCCTTTCACCCTCCCCTCCTTTCACCCTCCCCTCCTTTCATGTCCCCTCCTTTCATGTCCCCTCCTTTCATGTCCCCTCCTTTCATGTCCCCTCCTTTTCACCCTCCCCTCCTTTCACCGTCCCCTCCTTTCACCGTCCCCTCCTTTCACCATCCCCTCCCCTCCTTTTCACCCTCCCCTCTTTTCACCCTCCCCTCCTTTTCACCCTCCCCTCCTTTTCACCCTCCCCTCCTTTTCACCCTCCCCTCCTTTCCACCCTCCCCTCCTTTCATGTCCCGTCCCCTCCTTTCATGTCCCGTCCCCTCCTTTTCATCCTCCCCTCCTTTTCACCCTCCCCTCCTTTTATGTCCTCTCCTTTCATGTCCCCTCCTCCAGCCTAATCGAGCCTTACATAATATCGCCGATCAAAAGAAAGATCTGGAAAACAGCAGTTGGCTACCGGTCAACCTGTAGAATAACAGTCCCTTATCTTAACCGTAGTCTGATATTCTTTTAAATTAATGTCACCAAACTAAATGGACATCTTTAAAAATATGTGTACCTGTATAGCTATAAAGATCTGGCCCTCTGATGAATAGACCTGAATTGTGTACTTGTGTTTTCCCTCTGTAATCATATTGGTCCTGCCATTCTGGTTCACTGCCATTTAACCGTTTCTCTCCACAGAGGAGCTGAAGGACTACCTGGTAGGTGAACATGCCATCAATAAGGTTTTCACACTAGGTAACACGGAGTTCCCAGTGAGCTGGGACAATGAGATCAAACTTTGGACATTCCTGGAGACCAGGGCTGCCCTGCTGCTCCAGACCTACAAGACCAGCTCCCAAGTCAGTGAAGATTTCACCCACCTCACTGTGTTGTTTCGGGTCAGCGTGTCTATCAGTGTTGTGTAATGTTTAGTATATTTCAACAGGACCCATTCTCAACCTGATAAGTTAACAAACTCTTCCTCTGCCTTCTGTATGTTATCCCTTTCTCTCTCTACTTTCCCCCCGCTGTCTGTGTGTCTCCTCTTCCCTTCCCCTCTACCTCACTCCCTTCCTCTCTGCCCAATGTCTCCCCACGTCCCTCCGTCCTCCAGGATGACCAGTGTGTGTTGGAGAATCCCGACCTCTCCTTCCACTCCCGTGTGGCCATCCAGCTACGCCTGGCCGAGAAGCAGATCCTGGAGAAGGTTGTGGCCAGCGGCAAGGCCAAGCGCCTGCACTTCCAGCAGCAGCAGGAGGAGGGCGCTCCCCTGCCCCGCTATGAGGAGAGCGACATCTCCCTTCTGGAGAACGCAGAGGCCGACACCAAGCTGCCTCTCATATTGAGGAAACTTCAGGAGGAGGACGAGGAGGGAGACGACCAGGCAGCGGTGGAACGGGTGTTAGCCCAGGTACAGCAGCTGGGACAAGGGGATGCAGCCAGGGAACTAGCCTCCCTCATAGTCAACGGGGATGGTGGGAAGGTGGTAGTCAACGGGAATGGTACGGACGCTAGCCCAGTCCTGCAGGTTGGTGTGGACGCTAGCCCAGTCCTGGAGGTTGGTGTGGACGCTAGGCTGAATCAGGAGGCTAGCAAAAAAGTTAGCTTAACCTCCTTGGACGCTGGCCAAAGTGCTAACCTTGCCCAGGAGGAGGATGGTATGGTTGCTAAGTTCACCACGCCAGACGCTGCTGACCCAGCTACCACCCAGGAACAAGAAGGCCAAACGGAGAACGGAGGAGACAAGGCTACTGCTTCTCTCTCACAGGAAGTGGACGTGGACCTGAGTGCAGAACGAACTGGAGACGTGCCCAATGTGAACAGTGTATAGGTGTAATCATCATCTAGCTAGGCCTTATTGCAGAAGAAGAGCAGTGCCAGCCAGTCAGTCAGCCAGTCAGTGTTGTCTCTCTTAAGTGACTCAGAAATAAAGGAGCTAAGAATTAATGAATAATTCAGATTTAAAAAACTGAACACTGTTGGTTGGTTCATCCCTCCTTCCACTGCTTTGTTAGTTTTACCTGCATACCGCAGCAGACGGCGCACTGCCAGTCAATGTCCCTCCCCTTTCCCTTCTATCTGAGCAGTAAACATTTCTAATGTTTTATGAACAACTGGCTTTGTTTTTTTCTTTTACAGTGCTTCACTAGTTTACCTTGAGATTATTGACACACGAGCTGTGAGACAATGGTAGTTAGTAACAATGGCAGCGCTGGTTTCAGTTCCACTACTGTAGGGTGAACAGAAAGAAAGAACCGATTTGAATTTAGTTTATCTCCAGCAAGCCAACATCTTATCCTAACAGCTTTACCCCTCACTCCTCAGAATCCGTTTATTACTGTGGTTTATCTCCATATACGGCTGCTATAATTTCACTTGACAATCTTCTTCGGTGGTGTATTCGGCTCTTTGTTGCTCATTGTTTGAGACCATCGCTGTCCCTCTTTCTCACGTTACACTTCCTGGTTTCACTCAATAGCATTTAAAATACAACTGAAGGAAACTTTTGACACAAAATCGCGGATATGTCCTGTGCTCTTGTTCTGGGAGCAATCAGCATTTTATTTCTCTACTCGGAGAATAATGTACAATTTTGAAATGTGATGGAAAATTTAAGGATAATAAGTGCGTTTATTAAGCGAAATTAGATGACTAAAGAAGGTGTTTTGGGTCGTTTTTGAAAACGTTAAATAATTACAATGTTTAAAATGTTAAACTTTATTATGAATGTACCTCCACTCTTCAAGTTGCAGTTTAATCACCTGAGGACGAGTTGCGGCTTTGATGAAGAATATGACTAATGCTATAGTCTATTATGAAAAAGCCATAACAGTCAGAATGGAGACTAATTCAAACCTCTTCATCAGCAAGACAGGGCAAGAGATGTCATGTGACCTCCTAGACGTGTCTCACATAAAGGACTTCAACTCATTTCTGTTAGATTATTGTTTTGTTAGACATCCTTAGTGTTTTTGACTCCTCCTTTCTCCACTCCAGAAAGAAAACAAACAGAACATCGATAACGCGGTCTCTCATCCAGTCGCTATTTCTCCACATGTCTTTATTTGTCTTTATGATCTCTGCTCTGTATTTCAAAGCCTAGGTTGGTTTTCTATTAACATTGAATGGCAGTTAGACATGAGGATGTCTAGCTTGCTCTCGTTGTTAGATGTAAGCGCTTAAATAACCCTTAGCTTCAGTACACCAGCTGTTGTTAATATTATCATGTTATCATGTCGGGACAGCCGAGGGAGCTAATTCAGAATATTGGTGTCTGCGTTCTCCCCCTGTGAAAAAGCCATGTGATGGATGGTGGATATGAGGGGCACCATTACCACCTCACTAGTTAAAGTTAACCTTACTCCAAAGAGTTAGCTTGTGCTGCTTATTATAACTTGTCTATCTATAAGTTGATGCTGTTACCAACCTCAAAGTGAAAGAGTTCTGAGTCTATTCTACTGTGTAGTTTAAAACTAAAAGGGGTTTGTTTTGTAACTTTTAATTGAACTCACCATGTTGGTTTCTGCATCATGGACTGTTTCCTTTCTGTATTTTCATTCACTCATCATTTGTACCATTCTCTACCGGTCAAATCAACCTGCTGCTTTTCTAAAAATGTTTTTTTCTTGTTACTGAGAATCTACCGACTGCTTTAACCAATCGCACTCTCCAAGTAATTCACAGCACCTGGTGTATCCAGAGCTGTCCTTGTCCAACCAATGAGTGACAAGGAGTTGGCATGATGGCACAAACGGACTGGTATTCGGGCTACCTTGTAGCCTTGTCCCACGTCTGTACTCTACGTGCGTCTTCTGACATTGATAGTTGGTGGTAACATTGGACTTTAGTGTCCTCATTACGGTTTGATTAATATTGTAAGTACAATGTATGAACATGGTTAATGTACGTACAGCAGTATCCCCAACCCTGCCACAGTATCTGTGTGTTAGAGATGTTGACGATGAGTATGACGTGCCTCTTCTCGAACGCCCAGGAAGTTACAATTCAAACTCCCATTAGACATTTCTTCATTTAGTCCCATTATGACCGGTATGTACTTGTGGAAGGCGACCTGAGAAGCAACTGAAAACCATGCCTCCACTATATTAAGCTGTTGTTAACTCCTGACCTGTGGGTGGCAGTAATGAGACGCCAAATTTGTATTTTTTTCAGTTGCTTGGGTATTTTATCTAGATCTTTTTTGGAAGTTCAAATGATGATGATGATGATGAAGTATTTTGACATAACGCGTGCAGAGCTGTCTAATGGAAGTTTGAATCGGAGCTTCCTGGGCTTTAGAGAGGAGGAACGGCATACTCATCATTGAAATCTCTAGCGCACAGATACTGTGGCCCCTCAACCCTCGGAAGCCAAGGCTTCTCAACATTCTGTCAACCACACAAGATTTGTGCCAGCCGACCCTAACCCTTACCCTAAATACAGTGTAAGTACAGTGAAAAATGTAGTAAGTACAATAGTTGTTACACTGTGCTACAGCACATCCAGATATGCAGCAGTTTTGGGCTTGTTTCTCTGACTGTGAGATACCGAAGGTTGTGATGTACACTAACTATGGAGGACAGAATACAGTCATGAAACTGTCCACATGGAAACAGATTAAAGTTCTAATTTCTCACTCATTGTCTCCTGCCTTCTTCTCTCTTTCTTTTGATAAGTCTTTCAGCCCATCCTCTCCTCCAGAGACACAAGGTCACCATCCCTTCTGATGTCGCTTTCTCTTGATCTTTCTCTCACTTTCTCTCCCTCTCTTCTCCTTTGTTGGGGGAAAAAGTTTTATTTAATGTATTTTCCTTTTCTCTGGCCCTATTACAAATTTATAAAAGAAACATTATCTTGAATCATTTAATTCGGGGCAATTAAATTTTGAAATTCCCCATTCATAATGCATTGGAGCTCCAAGATAAAACCCCTTTAATCCTTGAATATATTATTATAATGGCCGTGGGGGTGGGCAGTGGAGAGAGCGGCAGTCCTACACATGTCCGCTATTGTTAGTACTCTCTGTGTCAGCAGCCTACTGTAGTGGGAGAGCAGTGGGAAGGAGGAGAGGGACAGGAGCAGGCCTGGGACCAGTGACTCCAAAGTAATCCTTTGCCATAAATTATAAACTCACCTACAGTTGAAGTCAGAAGTTTGCATACACTCAGGTCGGAGTCACTAAAACTTGTTTTTCAACCACTCCACACATTTCTTGTTAACAAACTATAGTTCTGTCAAGTTGGTTAGGACATCTACTTTGTGCATAACACAAGTCATTTTTCAAACAATTGTTAACAGACACATTATTTCACTTTATAAATCACTGTATCACAATTCCGGTGGGTCAGAAGTTTACATACACTAAGTTGACTGTGCCTTTAAACAGCTTGGAGAATTCCTGAAAAAGGATGTCATGGCTTTAGAAGCTTCTTATAGGTTAATTGACATAATTTCAGTCAATTGGAGGTGTACCTGTGGATGTATTTCAAGGCCTACCTTCAAACTCAGTGCCTCTGCTTGACATCATGGGAAAATCAAAAGAAATCAACCAAGACATTTTTTTTGTAGACCTCCACGAGTCTGGTTCATCCTTGGGAGAAATTTCCAAACGCCTGAAGGTACCAC
This sequence comes from Oncorhynchus masou masou, assembly GCF_036934945.1. NCBI lineage: Eukaryota > Metazoa > Chordata > Actinopteri > Salmoniformes > Salmonidae > Oncorhynchus > Oncorhynchus masou. The sequence continues at coordinate 16,654,976 of NC_088243.1, read as the reverse complement.
GTTCATCTGTACAAACAATAGCACGCAAGTATAAACACCATGGGACCACGCAGCCATCATACCACTCAGGAAGGAGAAGCGTTCTGTCTCCTCGAGATGAACGTACTTTGGTGCGAAAAGTGCAAATCAATCCCAGAACAACAGCAAAGGACCTTGTGAAGATGCTGGAGGAAACAGGTACAAAAGTATCTATATCCACAGTAAAAACGAGTCCTATATCGACATAACCTGAAAGGCCGCTCGGCAAGGAAGAAGCACCTGCTGCAGAACTGCCATAAAAAAGCCAGACTACGGTTTGCAACTGCACATGGAAACAAAGATCGTACTTTTTGGAGAAATGTCCTCTGATCTGATGAAACAAAATTAGAACTGTTTGGCCATAATGACCATCGTTGAAAAAGGGGGAGGCTTGCCAGCCGGAGAACACCATCCCAACCGTGAAGCACGGGGGTGGCAGCACCATGTTGTGGGAGTGCTTTGCTGTAGGAGGGACTGGTGCACTTCACAAAATACATAGCATCATGAGGGAAGGAAAATTATGTGCATATTTTGAAGCAACATCTCAAGATATCAGTCAGGAAGTTAAAGCTTGGTCGCAAATGGGTCTTCCAAATGGACAATGACCCCAAGCATACTTCCAAAGTTGTAACAAAATGGCTTAAGGACAACAGTCAAGGTATTGGAGTGACCATCACAATGCCCTGACCTCAATCCTATAGAAAATTTGTGGGCAGAACTGAAAAAGCATATACGAGCAAGGAGGCCTGTAATCCTGACTCCGTTACACCAGCTCTGTCAGGAGGAATGAGACAAAATTCACCCATCTTATTGTGGGAAGCTTGTGGAAGCCTACTCGAAACGTTTGACCCAAGCGAAACAATTTAAATGCAATGCCACCAAATACTAATTGAGTGTATGTAAACTTCTGATCCACTGGGAATGTGATGAAAGAAATAAAAGCTGAAATAAATAATTCTCTCTACTATTATTCTGACATTTCACATTCTTAAAATAAACTGACCTATGACAGGGAACTTTTACTAGGCTTAAATGTCTGGAATTGTGAAACACCTTAGCCAAATAGATTTACTCAGTTTATGGAAACTTCTGACTTTAACTGTACCCATTTAATTTTTCTCCCCAATTTCGTGGTATCTAATTGGCAGTAGTTACAGTCTTGTCTCATCGCTGCAACTCCCGTATGGACTCGGGAGAGCCGAAGGTCGAGAGCCATGCATCCTCCGAAACACAACCCAGCTAAGCCGCACTGCTTCTTGACACAATGCCCATCCAACCCGGAAGCCAGCCGCACCAATGTGTCGGAGGAAACACCATACACCTGGCTACCGTGTCAGCGTGCACTGGGCCCGGCCCACCACAGGAGTCGCTAGTGCGCGATGAGACAAGGCTATCCCTGCCGGCCAAACCCTCCATTAACCCGGACGACGCTGGGCCAATTGTGCGCCGCCCCATGGGTCATGGCCAGCTGCAACAGAGCCTGGACTCGAACCCAGAATCTCTAGTGGCACACTGTGCCACTCGGGAGGCCCTAAATGTACCTATTTAATATAGATTTGTAGCCGCCACAGCCCAGCCAAACGCTAGGGCCCATTTTGTCATGCAAGTGTTTATTTACCAATAGCATCCAATCCACTTCTCCTGGCCTGAGAAGGGGAGGGGGTGGTAGAGAGGAGGGTGAGATGAGAGTTTTGTTGGGGGATGGGGAGAGAGGAGGGTAGGATACAGACGGATACAAAAACGCACACTCAGGCATGCATGTTACACACACATTCACACTTGAGCCATTGCTCGTATGTACGGTATCGCTCACAGACAGACATTTGACTCCACCGTAGGAAGTTCACTGTTTTCACTCGGCTGTGAGTCTGTTGCAACCACATGGATAAGAGATGACAGGACTGTACAGTGCTAAAAACATCAGCAGCTGCTCACTGCCCATTACGCTTCTATATCCAACTACAGTTCTGTCTGTTCACGCTTACAGCTAGAGTGGCTAGAGGTTAGGCTGTTATTGTCTCACACAGAGACACTATCTTTACAGTATGTGTGGGATTGCGCTCTGTGAGAGTACAATATAATGCTACTGTCTTCTTGTGGTTGGGCCTCCCCTAACCCATCTTAACCTCGGTGGATACACTAAGCCCACATGGAGGTTTGTGAAGACGACAGCAGCATGTCTTGGGGGTTAACGGTCATGTTTCTGACACAAGCCACAGTCAGAGAGTCTGGGTTCTGTCAGTCTCCATAGATAACCCATCTGTTTGTCCATTGGTCTGTTCTCTGTCTGTTTTGAAGTGGCTTCCAGAACAAGTTGATCAACTTTGTGTCAGTGAAAGATGCATTGTGGCATCTCTCCGTGTGACCAAAGGCTGTCTGATAATCACACATGTTGTAGTCAGTTGGCCTGACTAGATTTCAAGACAAGAGTTTGTCAGACACCGGTAAAGCATCTGAAAAGTACAGTTTGTGTATATTTTTTAACCTTTATTTTACTAGGCAAGTCAGTTAAGAACAATATATTTTTTTCAATGATGGCCTAGGAACAGTGGGTTAACTGCCTGTTCAGGGGCAGAACGATTTGTACCGTGTCAGCTCGGGGGTTTGAACTTGCAACCTTCCGGTTACTAGTCCAAACGCTCTAACCACTAGGCTACCCTGCCACCCCTAAGTGACCCTTGCTATATTACAATATTGGTGAAATGCATAGGGTGTTTGTCTTTCACGCCTGCGACCTGGGTTTGCTTCCCTGCCCGCCATTTACTACTATAGATATATACACACGCCTATCTATTTGAGTGTACAAAACATTAGGAACACCTTCCTAATATTGTGTTGCACCCCCTTTTACCCTCTGAACAGCCTCAATTCATCAGGGCACGGACTCTGCAAGGTGTTGAAAGCATTCTACAGGGATGCTGGCCCATATTGACTCCAATGCTTCCCACAGTTGTGTCAAGTTGGCTGGATGTCCTTTGGGTGGTGGACCATTCTTGATACACGGGACATTGTTGAGTGTGAAAAACCCAGCAGCGTTGCAGTTCATGACCCATTCAAACCAGTGCACTTGGCACCTACTACCAGACCCCATTCAAAGGCACATATTTTGTCTTGCCCCTTCACCCTCTGAATGGCACACATACAATCCATGTCTCCAGGCTTAAAAATCTTTCTTGAACTTGTCTCCTCCCCTTCATCTACACTGATTTGAAGTGGATTTACAGGTGCCATCAATAAGGGATCATAGCTTTCACCTGGTCAGTCTGTGTCATTGAAAGAGCAGGTGTTCCTAATGTTTTGTGCACTCTGGGGGAAATATATACAGTACCATTCTCTTAACCAGCTTTGTGAGGTAGTCACCTGCAGTGCATTTGAATTGACAGCTGTGCCTTGTTGAACATTAATTTGTGGAATTTCTTTCCTTAGTGCGTTTCAGCCAATCGGTTATGTTGTGATCAGGTAGGGGTGTATACAGAAGATAGCCCTATCTGGTCAAATACCAAGGCCATGTTATGGAAAGAACAGCTCAAATAAGCAAAGACAAACCACAGTCAATCATTACTTTAAGGTTAGTCAATCCGGGAAATTTAAAGAACTTTGAAAGTTTTTTCAAGTGCAGTAGCAAAAACCATCAAGTGCTATGATGAAACTGACTCTCATGTGGACCTCCACAGGAAAGGAAGACACAGAGTTACCTCTGCTGCAGAGAAGTTCATTTAGAGATAACTGCACCTCAGATTGCAGCCCAAATAAATGCTTCACAGAGTTGAAGTAACAGACACCTCTCAACATGAACTGTTCAGAGGAGACTGTGTGAATCAGGCCATCATGGTTGAATTGCTGCAAAGAAACCACTACTAAAGGACATCAATAAGAAGAAGAGACTTGCTTGGGCCAAGAAACACGAGCAATGGCCTTTGGACCGGTGTAAATCTGTCCTTTGAGAAATTTGAGATTTTTGATTCCAACCACCCGTGTCTTTGTGAGACGAATAGTAAGTGAACGGATAATCTCTACACGTGTGTGGTTCCCACCGTGAAGCATGGAAGAGGAGGTGTGATGGTGTGGGGGTGCTATGCTGGTGACACTGTCTGTGATTTAGAATTCAAGGCACACTTAACCAGCATGGCTACCACAGCATTCTGCAGCGATACGCCATCCCATCTGGTTTGCGCTTGGTCCCACTATCATTTGTTTTTCAACAGGATAATGACTCAAAACACACCTCCAATCTTTGTAAGGGCTATTTGACCAAGAAGAAGGAGAGTGATGTAGTGCTGCATCATATGACCTGGCCTCCACAATCACCCGACCTCAACTCGATTGGGATGGTTTGGGATGAGTTGGACCGTAGAGTGAAGGAAAAGCAGCCAACAAGTGCTCAGCATATGTGGAAACTCCTTCAATACTGTTGGAAAAGCATTCCAGGTGCAGCTGTTTGAGAGAATGCCAAGAGTGTGCAAAGCTGTCATCAAGGCAAAGGGTGGTTACTTTGAAGAATCTAAAATATATTTTGATTTGTTTAACACTTTCTTGGTTACTTTTGAATGAGTAGTTATGTCCAAACTTTTGACTGGTACTTTGTGTGTATGTGTATGTATATGTGTGTCTGTTTTGAGGTGGGCTTTGCTAGAGTTTGGCTCTATCCCCTGTCTCTCTTCCCTCCCTCCCTCACCGCAACTCAAACTCATCTTCACCCCTGCGCCCCTCTCACCCCCCGTCCCGTAGTCTGCCTGAGCCTGAAGGCAGCATCAGAGCTCATAATGGAAGTGTCCATGTATTATTAAAGAGGAGGGGTTGGAGGGGCTTTGGCTTAGCGTGACCGGCTCGGATCTCCATGCGCCTGCCTCATGAAAGTGACATGTGGAAAAAGTGATTGACAGGCGAAGTATTTGGCGTTGAAAAAGTGAATAGTGCATGGGATAGAGAGAGCGGAGTGCCTCAAATTTAAGAACAGAGAGTGAATTGAGGCAGAGTGGGAGAAACGGAGAGGAGGGGCATCTTGGGAATGAATTGAGCAAGAGCGAGGAAGTGATATCAATTTTCACTGCATTCGATTTTTTTTCATTTAATTATTTAGTCTCTTGACTGGTTTCTGTACACATTAGTATCAACCAAGGTTATTGTAGTTTTGTGTTTTTATTTGTTGGATTTTTGATTTTCATTTGAAATTCAGTTTAGTTTCAGTTAGTTTTCAGACCTGCTTTACTAGTTTTTATTAATTTGAAGTTTTATTAACATTTCTATATATATATGTATATATTTATATATTTTTTTCGTTTCAGTTTTATGCAGGAATTAGCATTTTGTGTTGTATTGTTTTTTTTTTTTGTAATGTCACTTCTTGCCACTGAGGAGCAGTAATGCATAGGGTGATGGGTCAGGACACTGGTGAGGTTTTAAATTATAAAGTCACTCTCAATATGACTTGGATTTAAAAGGATTAGTGCCAAGACTGGTGAAAGAAAATATGTTCGACCAATCACACATGGACCAATCAGATCTCCACCGTGGTAGAGACGGCACAACAGCTGTATAGATTTGGCATTGGCCCTTATTAGATAAAGAAAAAATAATCAATTGAAAACCCATGCCCAAAGGTTTTGGGGGAAAAACTAAAACTGTTTATTTTAGTTAGTTTTGCACTCAAAAACAATAGTTTCAGTATAGTTTTAGTTTTTCAAACTGGTTTATTAATTTTATTTCAGTTCAAGAAATAGTTTTTCATGATTCGTTTCTATTTTCGTTTAGTATAATAACCTTGGTGTCAACTAAATATAACTTTGTGAGGTTGCACTGCACTGTATACCCTTCTGTTACATTGACACAGAGGAGCTCACACACATGCCAACAACCCTGTGTTCCCTCCCTGATGTTCTAAATGGCCACCCTCCCAAGTGGCACAAGTTCAAGCTGATTTGGTATTACTCCACAGCAAGTAACATTGAATTGTTAATCCTATTTAAGCCAACTGGAAACAGCATTTTGCACGGCATCTATAATGGATGCTTTGTATTTGCTAATGCAGTGGGCATGTTTTCAGAGCCAGAGTGATGCATGGAAGACGCTGTGGACATGGATCAAATCTGGTTGCCCAGTCACACAGAGAGAGGTAAGGGAGAGAGGAGAGACTTGGGGAGGGGGGGAAGAGGCATGAGCTGGAGAGAATAAGACTGAAGGGTGGATGGAGGATTGGAAGAAGACTGAGAGATAAGGGAGAAAGAGGGAAGATTGAGACTGGGAAAGAGGGAGATGGAGGGCGAGCTGAACACGGATGCAAATGGCATGCTGATAATCCAGAGTGTGTGACGCCCTCTGCCGTCATCTGTCTGTACACCCCCCCCCCAACACTGAGACACACTCTCACAGGACGAATAAAGGGCTGTAGGTGAGGGGATGGAGGGAGGGGGGCCAAAAAAAACATCTCAATCCCATTTTAACCAGGAAAGGTAGATTGATTCTCAGTCGCCAGAGAAAACTCCTTTCGTCCACTGGTCCTCTACTTTTTTGTTCCCAAGATTCCTCCTCTTCTCATCTCTCCTCCAATATCGGATAGGGCCATGCCCCAAAGACACAGGGTGGAGAGAAAGGGAGAGAGTGACAGTCTCGTGGCACAGCCATCCCTACAGAGTTGTTAATTCTGGGGGCCTTCTGCCCGTCCTCACCTTCTAGAGAGAGAATGATAGCAGGGGAAGACAAAGAGGAAAGGAGGGAGAGGGATGGAGAGGGAGAAGAGGAGAATATCATTCTCTATTCTCCCAGGTCAGAGAGGGAACAATTAAGCGTGTAGGGCACAGGGAGCGTGGTTGGAGGAGCGGGAGGGGAAGGGAGTGGGGGGAGCGCATGGCGAGTCGGCCGACAGCTGATGAATGACCGGGCAGGCTGCAAGTGACAATATGCAGACAAGCGAGATCATTTGCAAATGGATGCAGGGAGAGCGAGGGGGATGGTGGGAGAGAGGGGAAAGTCAGGAGCAAGTGAGGGGGATGAGAAGAGGGGGGGAATGGTTAACCCTTTCCAGGCCCTTCCTTCCAAGGACAAAGGAGAGGCCTTTTCTCATTTGGGCAAAGTCCGTCCTCCACCCTCTCCTCCATTACCTGGAAACCGATGAGTGGTTGAGTGGTCAAGGAGATGTCAATTCGTTAGTAGGCTAACAGAAGAGCCCTCCTCGATAGACACCTTTTCATTTAGGATAATCGTGTCTCCCACCTGAGTCCTTCTCTGAAAAGTTTTCAAATCTGCCGCACCCCCTTTGAATCAGCTCTGAGGAGGAGAGCATTTAAAAACAACATGCTACTGTCGTTTTAGCTATAACATCTCTTGCACAACTAACTTAATTTGCATTCTGCATTGGAATGAATGTAGATTTCGACGCAGAGGAGTGACTAACAATACTGTAGCTTCTGTTCTTTGGATCAGGCCTTGGCAGATGCTTCTAGTTTAGTGGTCTGCAAACCGAGAGAACAACCAGGAGAAAAGGCTGTCTAGCTGACATCTTCCCTCTGAAATGGGGCCATTACATCCACTGTTGGTGGACAGTACATTTCTCTATTCTATTTAGGGTTGCAAAATTAGACACTTTCCTTAAATTCCCTGGTTTTCCAGAAATCCTAGTTGAAGGAATTCCGGATTTCCTGCTTATTCCCTCTTGATTCCGGGAACCGTCCAACTAGGATTTCTCGTTAAATTGGGAATTTGGGGGAAGTCAGTTAATTTACAACCCTAATTCTAATGTATTCTATCCCAACTCCTGTCTCCCTATACATTGTGTGCTGAGTGGAAGTGCTAGTGGTGGAATAGAATAGAAGGGGTGATCAGTATCAAATGAAGATCCATTAGTCTAATCGTGATGGAGTAAGTAGGGCCCAATATCCAGTCCAATCTAACATTCATCATGCTTTCTCATAACGCTACAGCTACGCTGCGTTACACTCTCATCCAACAGCATCTACATTTAACATCCACCAGACACACTCTACTACTCAATATATCACCCAGTGGCAGGCTCAGTGTGTGTGTGTCTGTGTCTGTGTCTGTGTGTCTGTGTGAAGTAGATTCCAGTACACAACCATGGGGAGAAGACAAGGAAGGAGATCACTGAGAGAAATGACTGTGGGAACTACAATCAGTGAGTGAGTGTCATTGTAAGATCATTAGTTCATTAGCCCATCTAATGCCACCTCCTGTCAGTACAGTTGGATTCATGTTTTCATAGTGAGCATTCTCCCTCTTTCTCTCTCTTTCTCTCTCTTTCTCTCTTTTCTCTCTTTGTTCTCTCTTTTTCTCTCTCTTTCTCTCTATTCAATTTAAGCTTTATTTGCATGGGCAACATATGTTTAACATATATAATAAATAAAAGGAAAAAGTGAAATAAACAATAAAAAATGAACAGGAAACATGACACTCACAGAAGGCCAAAAGAATAGACATTTCAAATGTCATTATGTCTATATACAGTGTTGTAATGATGTGAAAATAAATAAACATAAATATAGGTTGTATTTACAAAGGTGTTTGTTCTTCACTGGTTGCCCTTTTCTTGTGGCAACAGGTCACACATCTTGCTGATGTGATGGCGCACTGTGGTATTTCACCCAATAGATATGGGAGTTTATCAAAATTGGCTTTGTTTTTGAATTCTTTGTGGGTCGGAAAATATGCATCTCTAATATGGTCATACATTTGGAATGAGGTTAGGAAGTGCAGCTCAGTTTCCACCTCATTTTGTGGGCAGTGTGCACATAGCCTGTCTTCTCTTGAGAGCCAGGTCTGCCTACAGCAGCCTTTCTCAATAGCAAGGCTATGCTCACTGAGTCTGTACATAGTCAAAGATTTCCTTAATTTTGAGTCAGTGGTCAGGTATTCTGCCACTGTGTACTCTCTGTTTAGGGACAAATAGTTTGCTGTTTTTTTGTTAATTTCTAGACACATTGGAAAGAATTATCTTTTTGTTTTCTCATGACTTGGTTGGGTCTAATTGTGTTGCTGTCCTGTTCTCTTTTTCTCCCTCTCTCTTCTCTCTGTTCTCTCTCTCAATTTCAATCCAATTTCTCTCTGTTGCTCTCGGTCCTCTTGCTCTCTGTTCTTTCTCTCTCTGTTCTCTCGCTCTCTGTTCTCTCTGTTCTCTCTGTTCTCTCCCTCTCTGTTTTTTCTCTCTCTTCTCTCTGTGTTCTCTCTCTCCCTCTCTCTGTTCCTTTCTCTCTCTCTCTCTTGCTCTCTCTCTCTGTTCTTTCTCTCTTCTCTCTCTCTCTCTCTCTCTCTCTGTTCTTTCTCTCTCTCTCTCTGTTCTTTCTCTCTCTCTCTGTTTTCTCTCTCTCCGTTTTCTCTCTCTGTTCTCTCTGTTCTCTCTCTCTCTCTCTCTCTCTTCTTTCTCTGTTCTTTCTCTCTCTTCTCTCTGGGTTCTCTCTCTGTTCTTTCTCTCTCTTCTCTCTTTGTTCTCTCTCTCTCTCCTCCCCCTGTGTGGTTATTTGTACCTGTAAACAACAAAGTACTCATCCTCACTCTATGACCTCAGGGTTTATAGTGTGTATGTCATCCCCTCTGTCACTCCTCTCTCATTGACTCCTCTGCCCTCCTCACCCCTCTTTCCTTGTCTCCTCTGTTCCCCTCACCTCTCTTCATCCCCCTTCTTCTTACCCCTCTCTCTCCCCTATCCCCCTCTCCTCATTCCCTCCCTCCTCCTCTCCAGGTCTTAATTGACCCTGTGGTGTAAAATGAGGTGTGTATGGATGGCTGCAGTGCTCCACTTAGGCACCTGACATGTAGATCAATCACTGTGCTGATCCTAATACCCTTAACAAGGTGTGTCTGCACTGAAAGGACATCTGTGTCTGCCATTACCACCGCCTCCGCACTGCCCCTGTCACACACACACGCACATATGCCAGCCAGGTCGCTCAAGATCCACTGCGAAATTCAACATCCGTCCAGGTGAGTAGAATGTTGGGAGATTATTTCAAACCTGTAACTCTTAACTTAACCACTCAGAGTGAATGCCTAAACTTAACCTTCGAATTGTACGTTTATGGAAAACCACTGGATTCTGCAGTGAGAGCTTGTTAGGCATGCACATACACGCGCACACACACACACAGGCAGGCACACACATACACACACACACACACAGGCACACACACAGGCACACACACAGGCACACACACAGGCACACACACACACAGGCACACACACACACAGGCACACACACACACACACAGGCACACACACAGGCACACACACACACAGGCACACACGCGCACACACACAGGCACACACGTGCACACACACAGGCACACACGCGCACACACACACACACACACACGCACACACAGACACACACAGACACACACAGACACACACAGGCACACACAGGCACACACAGGCACACACAGGCACACACAGGCACACACAGGCACACACACACACAGGCACCCACAAACACACACACGCACACACAGGCACCCACAAGCACACACACACGCACACACAGGCACACACACACACACACACACACACACACACACACACACACACACACACACACACACACACACACACACACACACACACACACACACACACACACACACACACACAGGCACCCACAAGCACACACACACACACAGGCACCCACAAGCACACACACACACACACAGGCACCCACAAGCACACACACACAGGGTGTCCTTGCTTTGCATGTGACTGTGGTGGTTGGTGGTGGACTGTCTGTTTGATGGATCTGGTGAGCTGGTGTTGTAATCGTGAATCTTCCTCACACAGGACTTGCCATGAGGAGTGATCCTCTGAGAGAGATGGGGTGTGTGTGTGTGTGTGTGGTCAGATGGACCTCTACGATGGTATCTGGTTCTATGATTGCCAGAGATCAAAATAGCACAATAGTCGCCTGAGTACAGGACTGTTTAAGAAAAATGTTTGTTTTTTTTAATGTATATCCTCCATATTACATAACATCGCTGAGTAATCTACAAATCCCTACTGTAGTCCAATGGAAACTGCAATTAAGATGGAACAAACCCACAATAAAAGCCCCAATCTAATTGGAAAGAAACAAACTAATATGACATTTAACTTTGATAATGAATTCCTGCATCTGAAGTCTCTGGCGGACTCCCCTGAAACAGGTCAACCTTCTAAAGCTCTTCAAATGTTCCTACATCTTCTATTGATGCCACTTTATACTTCAAGGACTTTGTTGCTTCAAGATACAATGCAGGCTTGTTGTAATATCATTTATCGGTGTGTGTGCCTGCGCGTGTGGAGATATTTTACTCTGTGTTCCTATAATTACAGAAGTGTAATCTCTCTATTACTCTCTACTCTCTCCTCTTGAACAATGGGCTCCCTACACTCTCCTCTGGTACTATGGACTCTCTACACTCTTCTCTGGTACTATTTACCCTCTACGCTCCCTTTCTGGTACTATGGGCTCTCTACTCTCTCCTTTGGTACTATGGGCTCTCTACTCTCTCCTCTGGTACTATGGGCTCTCTACTCTCTCCTCTGGTACTATGGGCTCTCTACTCTCTCCTCTGCTACTATGGGCTCCCTACTCTCTCCTCTGCTACTATGGGCTCCCTACTCTCTCCTCTGCTACTATGGGCTCCCGACTCTCTTCTCTGGTACTATGGCCTCCCAACTCTCTTCTCTGGTACTATGGCCTCCCTACTCTCTCCTCTGGTACTACTGGCTGTCTGCTCTCTCCTCTGGTACTACTTGCTGTCTACTCTCTCCTCCTGTACTAGGGTCGCTCTCCTCTATCCTCCAGTTCTATGGGCTCCCTACTCTCTGGTACTATGGGCTCTCTACTCTCTGGTACTATGGGCTCTCTACTCTCTCCACTGGTACTACTGGCTGTCTGCTATCTCCTCCTGTACTACGGTCACTCTCCTCTTTCCTCTGGTACTATGGGCTCCCTACTCTCTCCTCTGGTACTATGGGCTCCCTACTCTCTCCTCTGGTACTATGGGCTCCCTACTCTCTCCTCTTGAACAATGGGCTCCCTACACTCTCCTCTGGTACTATGGACTCTCTACACTCTTCTCTGGTACTATTTACCCTCTACGCTCCCTTTCTGGTACTATGGGCTCTCTACTCTCTCCTTTGGTACTATGGGCTCTCTACTCTCTCCTATGGTACTATGGGCTCTCTACACTCTCCTCTGGTACTATGGGCTCTCTACTCTCTCCTCTGGTACTATGGGCTCTCTACTCTCTCTTCTGCTACTATGGGCTCCCGACTCTCTTCTCTGGTACTATGGCCTCCCTACTCTCTCCTCTGGTACTACTGGCTGTCTGCTCTCTCCTCTGGTACTACTTGCTGTCTACTCTCTCCTCCTGTACTAGGGTCGCTCTCCTCTATCCTCCAGTTCTATGGGCTCCCTACTCTCTGGTACTATGGGCTCTCTACTCTCTGGTACTATGGGCTCTCTACTCTCTCCACTGGTACTACTGGCTGTCTGCTCTCTCCTCCTGTACTACGGTCGCTCTCCTCTTTCCTCTGGTACTATGGGCTCCCTACTCTCTCCTCTGGTACTATGGGCTCCCTACTCTCTCCTCTGGTACTATGGGCTCCCTACTCTCTCCTCTGGTACTATGGGCTCCCTACTCTCTCCTCTGGTACTATGGGCTCCCTACTCTCTTCTCTGGTACTATGGGCTCCCTACTCTCTTCTCTGGTACTATGGGCTCCCTACTCTCTGGTACTATGGGCTCTCAAACCTCTCCTCTGCTACTATGGGCTCACCAACTCTCTCCTCTGGTACTATGGGCTCCATACTCTCTTCTCTGGTACTATGGGCTCCCTACTATCTTCTCTGGTACTACGGGCTCCCTACTCTCTGGTACTATGGGCTGTCAAACCTCTCCTCTGCTACTATGGGCTCTCTACTCTCTCCTGTTGTACTATGGGCTCTCTACTCTCTCATCTGGTACTATAGGATCACTACTCTCTCCTCTGCTACTATGGGATCCCTACTCTCTCCTCTGGTACTATGGGCTCCCTACTCTCTCCTGTGGTACTATGGGCTCCCTACTCTCTGGTACTATGGGCTCTCTTCTCTCTCCTCTGGTTCTATGGGAACTCTACTCCCTCCTCTGGTACTATGGGATCCCTACTCTCTCCTGTGGTACTATGGGCTCCCTACTCTCTCCTCTTTTACCATGGGCTCTCTACTCTCTCCTCTGGTACTATGGGCTCTCTCCTCTCTCCTCTGGTACTATGGGCTCCCTACTCTCTTCTCTGGTACTATGGGCTCCCTACTCTCTTCTCTGGTACTATGGGCTCCCTACTCTCTGGTACTATGGGCTGTCAAACCTCTCCTCTGGTACTATGGGCTCTCTACTCTCTCCTCTGGTACTATGGGCTCCCTACTCTCTCCTGTGGTACTATGGGCTCCCTACTCTCTCCTCTGGTACTATGGGCTCCCTACTCTCTCCTCTTTTACCATGGGCTCTCTACTCTCTCCTCTGGTACTATGGGCTCTCTCCTCTCTCCTCTGGTACTATGGGCTCCCTACTCTCTCCTCTGGTACTATGGGCTCCCTACTCTCTCCTCTGGTACTATGGGCTCCCTACCCCCTCCTGTGGTACTATGGGCTCCCTACTCTCTCCTCTGGTACCTTGGGCTCTCTACTCTCTCCTCTCGTCTATGGGCTCTCTGTTCTTTCATCTGGTACTATGAGCTCTCTGCTCTACACTCTCCACTGGTATAATGGGCTCTCTACTCTCTCCTCTCGATCTATGGGTTCTCTACTCTCTCCTCTGGTACTGCTGGCTGTCTGCTCTTTCCTCTGGTACTACCACCACTCTGCTCCTGCACTAGGGTCGCTCTCCTTTTTACTCTAGTTCTACGGGCTCCCTACTCTCTTCTCGGGTACTATGGGCTCTATAATGTCTCCTCTGGTAGTATGGGCTCTCTCTCCTCTGGTACTATGGGCTCACATCTCTCCTCTGGTACTATGGACTCCATCATCTCTCCTTTGGTACTATGGGCTCTCTCCTCTGGTACTTTGGGCTCCTACTCTCAACTCTGGTACTTTTGGCTCTCTTCTTTCTGGTACTATAGGCTCCCCACTCGCTATTCCGGTACTATGGGATCCCTACTCTCTTCTCGGGAACTATGTGATCTCTACACTCTCCTCTGGACTTTGGACTCCCTACTCTCTCCTCTGGTACAATGGGCTCTCTGCTCTCTCCTCTGCAACTATGGGCTCCCTACTCTCTTCTCGAGTACTATGGGCTCTCTATTGTCTTCTCTGGTACTATGGGCTCTCTATTCTTTCCTCTGCTACTATGGGCTCCCTCCTCTCTCCTCTGCTACTATGGGCTCCCTACTCTCCCCTCTGGTACTATGGGCTCCCTACTCTCTCCTCTGCTACTATGGGCTTCCGACTCTCTTCTCTGGTACTATAGGCTCCCTACTCTCTTCTCTGGTACTATTGGCTCTCTACTCTCGTCTCTGGTACTATGGGCTCCCTACTGTCTCCTCTGGTACTATGGGCTCTCTGCTCTACACTCTCCACTGGTATAATGGGCTCTCAACACGCTCCTCTCGATATATGGGCTCTACACTCTCCTCTGGTACTACTGGCTGTCTGCTCTCTCCTCCTGTACTACAGTCGCTCTCCTCTTTCCTCTGGTACTATGGGCTCCCTACTCTCTTCTCTGGTACTACGGGCTCCCTACTCTCTCGTACTATGGGCTCTCAAACCTCTCCTCTGCTACTATAGGCTCCAAACTCTCTGGTACTATGGGCTCCCTACTCTCTTCTCTGGTACTATGGGCTCCCTACTCTCTTCTCTGGTACTATGGGCTCCCTACTCTCTTCTCTGGTACTATGGGCTCCCTACTCTCTGGTACTATGGGCTCTCAAACCTCTCCTCTGCTACTATGGCCTCTCTACTCTCTCCTGTGGTACTATGGGCTCTCTACTCTCTCCTCTCGTACTATGGGCTCTCTACTCTCTGGTACTATGGGCTCTCTACTCTCTCCTCTGGTACTATGGGCTCTTTCCTCTCTCCTCTGGTTCTATGGGCTCCCTACTCTCTCCTCTGGTACTATTGGCTCTCTACTCTCTCCTCTCGTACTATGGGCTCTCTACTCTCTGGTACTATGGGCTCTCTACTCTCTCCTCTGGTACTATGGGCTCTTTCCTCTCTCCTCTGGTACTATGGGCTCCCTACTCTCTCCTCTGGTACTATTGGCTCTCTACTCTCTCCTCTGGTACTATTGGCTCTCTACTCTCTCCTCTGGTACTATGGGCTCTTTCCTCTCTCCTCTGGTACTATGGGCTCCCTACTCTCTCCTCTGGTACTATGGGCTCCCTACTCTCTTCTCTGGTACTATGGGCTCCCTACTCTCTGGTACTATGGGCTCTCAAACCTCTCCTCTGCTACTATGGCCTCTCTACTCTCTCCTGTGGTACTATGGGCTCTCTACTCTCTCCTCTGGTACTATAGGATCACTACTCTCTCCTCTGCTACTATGGGATCCCTACTCTCTCCTCTGGTACTATGGGCTCCCTACTCTCTCCTGTGGTACTATGGGCTCCCTACTCTCTCCTCTGGTACTATGGGCTCCCTACTCTCTCCTCTGGTACTATAGGATCACTACTCTCTCCTCTGCTACTATGGGATCCCTACTCTCTCCTCTGGTACTATGGGCTCCCTACTCTCTCCTGTGGTACTATGGGCTCCCTACTCTCTCCTCTGGTACTATGGGCTCTCTATTCTTTCATCTGGTACGATGAGCTCTCTTGTCTCTTCTCTGGTACTGTGGGCACTCTGCTCTCTCTGGTACTATGGGCTCTCTACTCTCTGGTACTATGGGCTCTCTACTCTCTGGTACTATGGGCTCTCTACTCTCTGGTACTCTGGACTCTCTACTCTCTGGTTCTATGGGCTCTCTACTCTCTCCTCTGGTACTATAGGATCACTACTCTTCCTATGCTACTATGGCCTCCATACTCTCTCCTGTGGTACTATGTGCTCTCTACTCTCTGGTTCTATGGGCTCTCTACTCTCTACTCTGGTACTATGGGCTCTCTATTCTCACCTCTGGTACTATGGGCTCTCTACTCTCTCCTCTGGTCTATGGGCTCTCTATTCTCTCCTGTGGTACTATGGGCACTCTGCTCTCTCCTCTGGTACTATGGGCTCTCTTCTCTATCCTCTGGTACTATGGGCTCCCTTTTCTCTAGTCTGATTCTCTGGGCTCTCTACTCTCTGGTACTATGGGCTCCCTACTCTCTCCTCTGGTACTATTGGCTCCCTTTTCTCTCCTCTGGTACTATGGGCTCTCTACTCTCTGGTACTATGGGCTCTCTACTCTCTCCTCTGGGACTATGGGCTCTTTCCTCTCTCCTCTGGTACTATGGGCTCCCCACTCTCTCCTCTGGTACTATTGGCTCTCTACTCTCTCCTCTGATACTATTGGCTCCCTTTTCTCTCCTCTGGTACTGTGGGCTCTCTACTCTCTGGTACTATGGGCTCTCTACTCTCTCCTCTGGTACTATGGGCTCTTTCCTCTCTCCTCTGGTGCTATGGGCTCCCTACTCTCTCCTCTGGTACTATTGGCTCTCTACTCTCTCCTCTGATACTATTGGCTCCCTTTTCTCTCCTCTGGTACTATGGGCTCTCTACCCTCTGGTACTATGAGCTTTCTGCTGTCTCCTCTGGTACAATGGGCACTCTGCTCTCTCTGGTACTATGTGCTCTCTACTCTCTGGTACTATGGGCTCTCTACCCTCTGGTACAATGAGCTTTCTTCTGTCTGCTCTGGTACTATGAGCTCTCTACTCTCTCCTCTTGTACTATGGGCTCCCAACTTTCTCCTCTGGTACTATGGGGTCTCTACTCTCTCCTCTGGTACTATGGGCTCTCTACTCTCTCCTCTCGTACTATGGGCTCTCTATTCTCACCTCTGGTACTATGAGCTCTCTACTCTCTCCTCTGGTCTATGGGCTCTCTATTCTCTCCTGTGGTACTATGGGCACTCTGCTCTCTCCTCTGGTACTATGGGCTCTCTTCTCTATCCTCTGGTACTATGGGCTCCCTTTTCTCTAGTCTGATTCTCTGGGCTCTCTACTCTCTGGTACTATGGGCTCCCTACTCTCTCCTCTGGTACTATGGGCTCTCTACTCTCTCCTCTGGTACTATTGGCTCCCTTTTCTCTCCTCTGGTACTGTGGGCTCTCTACTCTCTGGTACTATGGGCTCTCTACTCTCTCCTCTGGTACTATGGGCTCTTTCCTCTCTCCTCTGGTACTATGGGCTCCCCACTCTCTCCTCTGGTACTATTGGCTCTCTACTCTCTCCTCTGATACTATTGGCTCCCTTTTCTCTCCTCTGGTACTATGGGCTCTCTACTCTCTGGTACTATGGGCTCTCTACTCTCTCCTCTGGTACTATGGGCTCTTTCCTCTCTCCTCTGGTACTATGGGCTCCCTACTCTCTCCTCTGGTACTATTGGCTCTCTACTCTCTCCTCTCGTACTATGGGCTCTCTACTCTCTGGTACTATGGGCTCTCTACTCTCTCCTCTGGTACTATGGGCTCTTTCCTCTCTCCTCTGGTACTATGGGCTCCCTACTCTCTCCTCTGGTACTATTGGCTCTCTACTCTCTCCTCTGGTACTATTGGCTCTCTACTCTCTCCTCTGGTACTATTGGCTCTCCACTCTCTCCTCTGGTACCTTGGGCTCTCTATTTCCTCGGTACTATGGGCTCTCTCCTCTCTCCTGTGGTACTATGGGCTCCCTACTCTCCTGGTACAATGGACTCCCTACTCTCCTGGTACTATGGGCTCTCTACTCTCTCCTCTGGTCTAAGGGCTCTCTATTCTTTCACCTAGTACTATGAGCTTTCTGCTGTCTCCTCTGGTACTATGGGCTCTCTACTCTCTCCTCTGGTACTATGGGCTCCCTTTCTCTCGTCTGATTATCTGGGCTCTCTACTCTCTGGTACTATGGTCTCCCTACTCTCTCATCTGGTACTATGGGCTCCCTACTCTCTGGTACTATGGGTTCTCTACTCTCTCCTCTGGAACTATTGGCTCTCTCCTCTCTCCTCTGGTACCATGGGCTCTCTCCTCTCTCCTCTGGTACTATGGGTTCCCTCCTCTCCTAGTACTATGGGCTCCCTACTCTCTCCTCTGGTACTATGGGCTCTATACTCTCTCCTCTGGTATTATGTGCTCCCTACTCTCTCCTCTTGTACTATGGGCTCCCTACTCTCTCCTCTGGTACTATGGGCTCCCTACTCTCTGGTACTATGGGTTCTCTACTCTCTCCTCTGGAACTATTGGCTCTCTCCTCTCTCCTCTGGAACTATTGGGACTCTCCTCTCTCCTCTGGTACCATGGGCTCTCTCCTCTCTCCTCTGGTACTGTGGGCTCTCTACTCTCTCCTCTGGTCTATGGGCTCTCTATTCTCTCCTGTGGTACTATGGGCACTCTGCTCTCTCCTCTGGTACTATGGGCTCTCTTCTCTCTCCTCTGGTACTATGCGCTCCCTTTTCTCTAGTCTGATTCTCTGGGCACTCTACTCTCTGGTACTATGGGCTCCCTACTCTCTCCTCTGGTACTATGGGCTCTCTACTCTCTCCTCTGGTACTATTGGCTCCCTTTTCTCTCCTCTGGTACTATGTGCTCTCTACTCTCTCCTCTGGTACTATGGGCTCTTTCCTCTCTCCTCTGGTACTATGTGCTCTCTACTCTCTCCTCTGGTACTATGGGCTCTTTCCTCTCTCCTGTGGTACTATGGGCTCTCTGCTCTCTCCTCTGGTACTATGGGCTCTCTGTTCTTTCACCTGTTACTATGAGCTCTCTACTCTCTCCTCTGATACTATGGTCTCTTTCCTCTCTCCTCTGGTACTATGGGCTCCCTACTCTCTCCTCTGGTACCTTGGGCTCCCTACTCTCTCCTCTGGTACTATGGGCTCTCTACTCTCTGGTACTATGGGCTCTCTACTCTCTGATACTATGGGCTCTCTACTCTCTCCTCTGGTTCTATGCGCTCTCTATTCTCTTCTGTGGTACTTTGGGCTCCCTTTTCTCTCGTCTGATTCTCTGGGCTCTCTACTCTCTGGTACTATGGGCTCCCTACTTTCTCCTCTGGTACTATGGGCTCTCTACTCTCTGATACTATGGGCTCTCTACTCTCTCCTCTGGTATTATGGGCTCTCTTCTCTCTCCTCTGGTACTTTGGGCTCCCTTTTCTCTCGTCTGATTCTCTGGGCTCTCTACTCTCTGGTACTATGGGCTCCCTACTTTCTCCTCTGGTACTATGGGCTCTCTACTCTCTCCCCTGGTACTATTGGCACCCTTTTCTCTCCTCTGGTACTATGGGCTCTTTATTCTCTCTTCTGGTACTATGGGCTCTCTATTTTCTCCTCTGGTGTTGGTGTGTGTATTGGTTTGTTTCTATGTGTGTGTCTCTGTCTTCTCATTCTCTCTTTCAATTCAATTCAATTCAAGGGGCTTTATTGGCATGGGAAACATGTGTTAACATTGCCAAAGCAAGTAAGGTATATAATATATAAAGTGAAATAAACAATAAAAATTAACAGTAGACATCACACATACAGAAGTTTCAAAACAATAAAGACATTACAAATGTCATATTATATATATATATACAGTGTTTTTACAATGTGCAAATGGTAAAGGACACAAGATAAAATAAATAAGCATAGATATTTGTTGTATTTACAATGGTGCGTGTTCTTCACTGGTTGCCCTTTTCTCGTGGCAACAGGTCACAAATCTTGCTGCTCTGATGGCACACTGTGGAATTTCACCCAGTAGATATGGGAGTCTCATTCTCTCCTCTCCCCCCACCAACTTCTTTATCTCTTTCATCCTCTCCTCCCCTCGCTCCCTGAGACAGTGTCAGACAGGTCTTAGTTTCCATAGATCTGCTGGAGGCTTAGTGTCCAAGAAGAGGGGGAGGAGAGGTGAGAAGGAGAGGAGTGATCATAGGCTTGTGGTCTGAATTTGCCAAGAGTGGTTGATGTCAGGTTGGTGGACCTGGTATCCTCTACTACCCTCCTATCTCCATCACCCCCATCACTCTATCCATACCACCTCCCTCCCATCTCCATCACCCCCATCACTCTATCCATACCTCCATACCACCTCCCTCCCATCTCCATCACCCCATCACTCTATCCATACCACCTCCCTCCCTTCTCCATCACCCCCATCACTCTATCCATACCTCCATACCACCTCCCTCCCATCTCCATCACCCCCATCACTATATCCATACCTCCATACCACCTTCCTCCCATCTCCATCACCCCCATCACTCTATCCATACCACCTCCCTCCCATCTCCATCACCCCATCACTCTATCCATACCACCTCCCATCTCCATCACCCCATCACTCTATCCATACCACCTCCCTCCCATCACCCCCATCACTCTATCCATACCTCCATACCACCTCCCTCCCATCTCTATCACCCCCATCACTATATCCATACCACCTCCCTCCCATCACCCCCATCACTCTATCCATACCTCCATACCACCTCCCTCCCATCTCTATCACCCCCATCACTCTATCCATACCACCTCCCTCCCATCTCCATCACCCCATCACTCTATCCATACCACCCCCTCCCATCACCCCCATCACTCTATCCATACCTCCATACCACCTCCCTCCCATCTCTATCACCCTCATCACTCTATCCATACCACCTCCCTCCCATCTCCATCACCCCATCACTCTATCCATACCACCTCCCTCCCATCACCCCCATCACTCTATCCATACCTCCATACCACCTCCCTCCCATCTCTATCACCCCCATCACTCTATCCATACCACCTCCCTCCCATCTCCATCACCCCATCACTCTATCCATACCACCCCCCTCCCATCACCCCCATCACTCTATCCATACCTCCATACCACCTCCCTCCCATCTCTATCACCCTCATCACTATATCCATACCACCTCCCTCCCATCTCCATCACCCCATCACTCTATCCATACCTCCATACCACCTCCCTCCCATCTCCATCACCCCCATCACTCTATCCATACCTCCATACCACCTCCCTCCCATCTCCATCACCCCCATCACTCTATCCATACCACCTCCCTCCCATCTCCATCACCCCCATCACTCTATCCATACCTCCATACCACCTCCCTCCCATCTCCATCACCCCCATCACTCTATCCATACCTCCATACCACCTCCCTCCCATCCTCATCACCCCCATCACTCTATCCATACCACCTCCCTCCCATCTCCATCACCCCCATCACTCTATCCATACCTCCATACCACCTCCCTCCCATCTCCATGGGAGGGGGGGGGGTGAAGAGGAGAGTACACACTCGCACGGTGTGCACGGTTGTGGCAGCCAGATCTGTGGTTTCTAGGTCAGAGACCAGGGTTGGGGACTGATGGAGATGTGGAAGGACACCAGGTCAGCACAGGCCCTTTACTGTGGGCCTGGCCGCGTAACATCCCTGCACACCGTCCAGGCACAGCAGTGTGTGTGTGGAGATGTGAGGGAATCAGGCCTGATATGAGCAGATTTTGTCATCTCTCTTCCTTTCCTTCTAGAGTGAGAGGACAGGAGGGTACAGGGGCAGCGTTCTGCAGCCAGGGGAAAACACTAGAGGTCATCACCCAGAGAGACAGGAGCGGATCGCAAGTTCACATACACACACTCAGGCGATTTAGGTGTTAGTAATACCATGCACCTGCAAAAATGATAGCTCAGATGTGCGAGTGCCATTTGAATTTGAATTTATGGTAAAGCCAAACCTCTCTTGCTAGTGTCTTCATTGAATATTTGAATTGTTCTTATTGAAGTGTAATTACATGAGAGTTGATCTAAGTGACTCAGACTCTTCACAGAGAGCTGTTTGCCTCACCTCTCCCATTATACCTGCTGATATGGCAGCATAACAAGGCCCTGTTGACATATAGCATAGCGCTCATTATTACTTGATTAAGGATTGGCCAGATGTAGGACCTTAATTTGATCCCCTGTTGCAGGAGAACATTGCAAAGCAGGACTTGTAATGTATTTGAGGTTTAAAAAGACTTCGGAAGTTTGTCATTTCCATTTCGAAATTTCATATTTGGTTTTCTCTTATGAAAAATGTATCAACCCCTGCGAAAAATCTATTATAATCCACATAACATTTCCTGTTGCTGAAGGATTATTTCCCTGCTGTAGCAAACTGGCTTAAATGATGATCCTACATATTTACTTTAGCAGCAGTTGAGCTGTTGTACTCTGTTGTACTCATTACCCACTGTAATGAATATTTAACTGGGCTTTCATATGGACTGAATCATTACCTTTTTCTTGGAACGTACCTTACAGTGTTAACTCTGCTCAGTAACAGAGTCATGGGACAGAGCTGGAGGAGGACTCGCATTGTGTGTGTGTGTGTGTGTGTGTGTGTGCGCGTGTTTTAGCATGCTTAGGAGTTAATGTCAGTGTCTATACACTTGGTGTGAAAATAAATAAAGTTGCATACTCTATATCAACTCCCAACAATTTAATGGGTAAACTTCATCACCACCGTTTTCGGCAACAGCGTGCCTCAACAGCGTGCCTCAACAGCGTGCCTCAACAGCATGCCTCAACAGCGTGCTTCAACAGCGTGCCTCAACAGCGTGCCTCAACAGCACAAAAACATCCTGCGGCGTACTGCATTCGCATCGAATAGCACCCACGATATGCAACTTTTCAGGGAAGTTAGGAACCAATATACACAGGCAGTTAGGAAAGCAAAGGCTAGCTTTTTCAAACAGAAATTTGCATCCTGTAGCAAAACTCCAAAAAGTTCTGGGACACTGTAAAGAGCACCTCCTCCCAGCTGCCCACTGCACTGAGGCTAGGAAACACTGTCACCACTAATAAATCCATGATAATTGAGAATTTCAATAAGCATTTTTCTACAGCTGGCCATGCTTTCCACCTGGCTACCCCTACCCCGGTCAACAGCCCTGCAACCCCCCCAGCAACTTGCCCGAGTCTCCCCATTTCTCATTCACCCAAATCCAGATGGCTGATGTTCTGAAAGCTGCAAAATCTGGACCCCTACAAATCAGCCGAGCTAGACAATCTGGACCCTCTCTTTCTAAAATGTTCCACCGAAATTGTTGCAACCCCTATTACTAGCCTGTTCAACCTCTCTTACGTATTGTCTGAGAGCCCTAAAGATTGGAATGCTGCTGAGGTCATCCCCCTATCCAAACTGCTACAGACCTATATCTATCCTACCCTGCATTTCTAAGGTCTTCGAAAGTCAAGTTAACAAACAGATCACAAACCATTTCGAATCCCACCGTACCTTCTCCGCTTTGCAATCTGGTTTTCGAGCTGGTCATGGGTGCACCTCGGCCACGCTCAAGGTCCTAAAGGATATCATAACCGCCATCTATAAGAGATAATACTGTGCAGCTGTATTCATCGACCTGGCCAAGGCTTTCAACACTGTCAATCACTGCATTCTTATCGGCAGACTCAACAGCCTTGGTTTCTCAAAAGACTGCCTCGCCTGGGGTACCAACTACTTCTCAGACAGAGTTCAGTGTATCAAATCAGAGGGCCTGTTGTCCAGACCTCTGGCAGTCTCTATGGGGGCGCCACAGGGTTCAATTCTCGGGCCGACTCTTTTCTCTGTATACATCAATGATGTCGCTCTTGCTGCTGGTGATTCTCTGATCCACCTCTACGCAGACAACACCATTTTGTATACTTCTGGCCCTTCTTTAGACACTGTGTTAACAAACCTCCAGACGAGCTTCAACGCCATACAACCCTCCTTCCGTGGCCTCCAACAACTCTTAAATGCAAGTAAAAGTAAATGCATGATCTTCAACTGATCGTTGCCCACACCTGCCCGCCCGTCCAGCATCACTACTCTGGACGGTTCTGACTTAGAATATGTGGACAACTACAAATACCTAGGTGTCTGGTTAGACTGTAAACTCTCCTTCCAGACTCACATCAAACATCTCCAATCCAAAATTACATCTAGAATTGGCTTCCTATTTCGCAACAAAGCATCCTTCACTCATGCTGGCAAACATACCCTTGTAAAACTGACTATCCTACCAATCCTTGACTTCGGCGATGTCATTTACAAACTCGCCTCCAACACTCAGCAAATTGGATGCAGTCTGTCACAGTGCCATCCGTTTTGTCACAAAAGTTCCATATACTACCCACCACTGCGACCTGTATGCTCTCATTGGCTAGCCCTTGCTTCATATTCGACGCCAAACCCACTGGCTCCAGGTCATCGATAAGTCTTTGCTAGGTAAAACCCAGCCTTATCTCAGCTCACTGGTCACCCCCAAAGCCAATTACTCATTTGGCCACCTTTCCTTCCAGTTCTCTGCTGCCAATTACTGGAACGAACTGCAAAAATCACTGAAGCTGGACACTCATATCTCCCTCACTAACTTTAAGCACCAGCTGTCAGAGCAGCTCACAGATCACAGCATAGCTAATCTGTAAATAGCCCATCCAACTACCTCATCCCCCATACTGTTATTTTATTTATTTTGCTCCTTTGCACCTCAGTATCTCTACTTGCACACTCATCTTCTGCACATCTATCACTCCAGTGTTTAATTGCTACATTGTAATTATTTCGCCACTATTGCCTATTTATTGCCTTACCTCCCTTATCCTTCCTCATTTGCACTCACTGTATATAGACTTTTTCTACTGTATTATTGACTGTTTTGTTTATTCCATGTGTAACTCTGTGTTGTTGTTTGTGTCGAATTGCTTTGCTTTATCTTGGCCATGTAGCAGTTGTAAATGAGAACTTGTTCTCAACTAGCCTACCTGGTTAAATAAAGATTAAATAAAACAATCAATCAAAAACAGAATGCCTCAACGGCGTGCCGCAACAGAATGCCTTAATGGAGTGCCTCAACGGTGTGCCTCAATAGAATGACTTAACGGCGTGCCTCAATGGAGTGCCTTAACGGCGTGCCTCGACGGCGTGCCTCGACGATGTGTGCCTCAATAGAATGACTTAACGGCGTGCCTCAACGGAGTGCCTCAACGGAGTGCCTCAACGGAGTGCCTCAACGGAGTGCCTCAACGGAGTGCCTCAACGGAGTGCCTCAACGGAGTGCCTCAACGGTGTCCCTCAATAGAATGACTTAACGGCGTGCCTCAACGGAGTGCCTCAACGGAGTGCCTCAACGGAGTGCCTCAATGGAATGACTTAACGGCGTGCCTCGACGGCGTGCCTCAATGGAGTGCCTTAACGGCGTGCCTCGACGGCGTGCCTCGACGATGTGTGCCTCAATAGAATGACTTAACGGCGTGCCTCAACGGAGTGCCTCAACGGAGTGCCTCAACGGAGTGCCTCAACGGAGTGCCTCAACGGAGTGCCTTAACGGAGTGCCTTAACGGAGTGCCTTAATGGAGTGCCTCAACGGTGTCCCTCAATAGAATGACTTAACGGCGTGCCTCAATGGAGTGCCTCAACGGAGTGCCTCAACGGAGTGCCTCAACGGAGTGCCTCAACGGAGTGCCTCAATAGAATGACTTAACGGCGTGCCTCGACGGCGTGCCTCGACGGCGTGCCTCGACGGCGTGCCTCGACGGCGTGCCTCGACGGCGTGCCTCGACGGCGTGCCTCAACGTTAATGAGGAAATTGACCCATTAAATATAGACGATATATATAGTGTGCAACTTTTCTTCATTTTCATACAGTTTATTCTCTATTAGTCAGCACCTCTTTAAACATTTTTGGATGTGAGTCAGCGCATGCATTTTGCTGGACTATACATTTGGTCTAAATTTCCCAAAATAAATTTGCTCCAATTCTCTTCCACTGTAGGAGAGAGTACTGGGAAGTCAATAGAAGCAATTCTTCAACCAGCAGAGGGCAGTGGAACGATAGTTAATGAGTCTAAGTTCATTATTAGTAACTTTGTTTTACTGTCACTGCGGCATGACAGAGATGGAGAGAGACAGGGGGAGGGTGGGAGAGAAAGAGAGGAGGTGACAGAGAGAGGGGGAGAATACTTAGAGAGGGAAGGGGGAGAGCAAGAGAGGAGGTGACAGAGAGAGGGGGAGAATACTTAGAGGGAAGGGGGAGAGCAAGAGAGGAGGTGACAGAGAGAGGGGGAGAATACTTAGAGGGAAGGGGGAGAGCAAGAGAGGAGGTGACAGAGAGAGGGGGAGAATACTTAGAGAGGGAAGGGGGAGAGCAAGAGAGGAGGTGACAGAGCGAGGGGGAGAATACTTAGAGAGGGAAGGGGGAGAGAGAGTGTAGTTTCACTGTATTCGTGTAGCATCGCAGAGGGAGAAGACTGTAGACTCATATCTACTCTCTCCTATGACTGATGCAGCGGCACTACAGGAGCAGAGAGGGCCAGTTGAGGCAGAGTGTAACATTATCTATACTGTATCATCTCCCTGTGTGGCTGTACATGAAGCACCCTCTGTGTGAAGGCCTACTGTAGGTTAGGGTAAAGGACAACTGGTCTGTTCTCCTCCTGGATTTCTCATGCACGCACATACATACCACCAAAAAGGGAGGGGGAATCTCTGGTCTCTCCAGGCTGGTTGGCTGTGTGTGTGTCTAGACTAGTTTGTTGGTGATTGCTGCTTCGACTGTGGGCTGTAGCAGTGAGCTGTAACAGTGGAGGCTGCTGAGGGGAGGATGGTCATAATGTCTGGAACGGAGCCAATGGAATGGCATCAAACCAGGTGTTTGCTGTATTTGATACCATTTCACTAATTCCGCTCCAGCCATTACCACAGCCAGTCCTCCCCAATTAAGGTGCAACCAACCTTCAGTGGCTGTAACTGTAGCTGTGGGCATAGCTTTAGCTGTAGCTGTGGGCTGGTACTTTTGCTGTGGGCTGTAGCTGTGGGTGTAGCTGTGGACTAACTGTTGGCTGCAGCTGTGGGCTGTATTTGTGAGCTGTAGCTGCAGCTGTGGGCTGTAGTTGTGGGCTGTAACTGTGGGCTGTAGATGTGTTTGTAGCTGTGGGCAGTGTAGGAGTGACATTCAGATGATAGAAAAATATGAATGACAGAGCGGACGTTTGCTGTTAACTTCTCCACTGTAGCGCCACTGCTGCCCATGGTTGCCAACTGATGGGCCAGTGATGAATCATGGGGCCGGCAAGAGATGGTGTAGTGAGCGGGTGAAATGTGAAACAAGCAGATAGTTGCTGAAGGGGCAGAGAGAGCGAGAGAGAGAGATGGGAGGGGGGGGGGGGTGCGGGCTGAGCTGAGGGGGAGAGAGAGGGGGATGAAATAAAGAAAGGTAGGAAGACTTAATCTTTCAAAGTGCTGATGGTGCTGGATGGAGTTGTGAGAGCACTGGAACTACCCGTCTCCTATAGCAACACCATTATTCACAATCAGATCTGTGTGTGTAGATTGTCCCTCACTCACACACCTTCAGGTAGTAATCCTCCAGGGAGGCCAGGTCTCACACCTTCACTGACCACTAGGTAGTAATCCTCCTCCTCCTCCAGCAGGGAGGCCAGGTCTCACACCTTCACTGACCACTAGGTAGTAATCCTCCTCCTCCTCCTGCAGGGAGGCCAGGTCTCACACCTTCACTGACCACTAGGTAGTAATCCTCCTCCTCCTCCAGCAGGGAGGCCAGGTCTCACACCTTCACTGACCACTAGGTAGTAATCCTCCTCCTCCTCCAGCAGGGAGGCCAGGTCTCACACCTTCACTGACCACCAGGTAGTAATCCTCCTCCTCCAGCAGGGAGGCCAGGTCTCACACCTTCACTGACCACTAGGTAGTAATCCTCCTCCTCCAGCAGGGAGGCCAGGTCTCACACCTTCACTGACCACTAGGTAGTAATCCTCCTCCTCCTCCAGCAGGGAGGCCAGGTCTCACACCTTCACTGACCACTAGGTAGTAATCCTCCTCCTCCAGCAGGGAGGCCAGGTCTCACACCTTCACTGACCACTAGGTAGTAATCCTCCTCCTCCTCCAGCAGGGAGGCCAGGGTCTCACACCTTCACTGACCACCAGGTAGTAATCCTCCTCCTCCAGCAGGGAGGCCAGGTCTCACACCTTCACTGACCACCAGGTGGTTATCCTCCTCCTCCTCCAGCAGGGAGGGCAGGTCTCACACCTTCACTGACCACTAGGTAGTAATCCTCCTCATCCAGCAGGGAGGCCAGGTCTCACACCTTCACTGACCACCAGGTAGTAATCCTCCTCCTCCAGCAGGGAGGCCAGGTCTCACACCTTCACTGACCACCAGGTAGTAATCCTCCTCCTCCAGCAGGGAGGCCAGGTCTCACACCTTCACTGACCACCAGGTAGTAATCCTCTTCCTCCAGCAGGGAGGCCAGGTCTCACACCTTCACTGACCACTAGGTAGTAATCTTCCTCCTCCAGCAGGGAGGCCAGGTCTCACACCTTCACTGACCACCAGGTAGTAATCCTCCTCATCCAGCAGGGAGGCCAGGTCTCACACCTTCACTGACCACTAGGTAGTAATCCTCCTCCTCCAGCAGGGAGGCCAGGTCTCACACCTTCACTGACAACTAGGTAGTAATCCTCCTCATCCAGCAGGGAGGCCAGGTCTCACACCTTCACTGACCACCAGGTAGTAATCCTCCTCCTCCAGCAGGGAGGCCAGGTCTCACACCTTCACTGACCACTAGGTAGTAATCCTCCTCCTCCTCCAGCAGGGAGGCCAGGTCTCACACCTTCACTGACCACCAGGTAGTAATCCTCCTCCTCCAGCAGGGAGGCCAAGTCTCAAACCTTCACTGACCACCATGTGGTTATCCTCCTCCTCCTCCAGCAGGGAGGCCAGGTCTCACACCTTCACTGACCACTAGGTAGTAATCCTCCAGGGAGGCCAGGTCTCACACCTTCACTGACCACCAGGTAGTAATCCTCTTCCTCCAGCAGGGAGGCCAGGTCTCTTACCTTCACTGACCACCAGGTAGTAATCCTCCTCCTCCAGCAGGGAGGCCAGGTCTCACACCTTCACTGACCACCAGGTGGTTATCCTCCTCCTCCTCCAGCAGGGAGGCCAGGTCTCACACCTTCACTGACCACTAGGTAGTAATCCTCCAGGGAGGCCAGGTCTCACACCTTCACTGACCACTAGGTAGTAATCCTCCTCATCCAGCAGGGAGGCCAGGTCTCACACCTTCACTGACCACTAGGTAGTAATCCTCCTCCTCCAGCAGGGAGGCCAGGTCTCACACCTTCACTGACCACCAGGTGGATATCCTCCTCCTCCTCCAGCAGGGAGGCCAGGTCTCACACCTTCACTGACCACTAGGTAGTAATCCTCCTCATCCAGCAGGGAGGCCAGGTCTCACACCTTCACTGACCACCAGGTAGTAATCCTCCTCCTCCAGCAGGGAGGCCAGGTCTCACACCTTCACTGACCACCAGGTAGTAATCCTCCTCCAGCAGGGAGGCCAGGTCTCACACCTTCACTGACCACCAGGTAGTAATCCTCTTCCTCCAGCAGGGAGGCCAGGTCTCACACCTTCACTGACCACCAGGTGGTTATCCTCCTCCTCCTCCAGCAGGGAGGCCAGGTCTCACACCTTCACTGACCACTAGGTAGTAATCCTCCTCATCCAGCAGGGAGGCCAGGTCTCACACCTTCACTGACCACCAGGTAGTAATCCTCCTCCTCCAGCAGGGAGGCCAGGTCTCACACCTTCACTGACCACCAGGTAGTAATCCTCCTCCTCCAGCAGGGAGGCCAGGTCTCACACCTTCACTGACCACCAGGTAGTAATCCTCTTCCTCCAGCAGGGAGGCCAGGTCTCACACCTTCACTGACCACCAGGTGGTTATCCTCCTCCTCCTCCAGCAGGGAGGCCAGGTCTTACACCTTCACTGACCACTAGGTAGTAATCCTCCTCCTCCTCCAGCAGGGAGGCCAGGTCTCACACCTTCACTGACCACCAGGTAGTAATCCTCCTCCTCCAGCAGGGAGGCCAGGTCTCACACCTTCACTGACCACCAGGTAGTAATCCTCCTCCTCATCCAGCAGGGAGGCCAGGTCTCACACCTTCACTGAACACCAGGTAGTAATCCTCCTCCTCCAGCAGGGAGGCCAGGTCTCACACCTTCACTGACCACTAGGTAGTAATCCTCCTCCTCCTCCAGCAGGGAGGCCAGGTCTCACACCTTCACTGACCACTAGGTAGTAATCCTCCTCCTCCAGCAGGGAGGCCAGGTCTCACACCTTCACTGACCACTAGGTAGTAATCCTCATCCTCCTCCAGCAGGGAGGCCAGGTCTCACACCTTCACTGACCACTAGGTAGTAATCCTCCTCCTCCTCCAGCAGGGAGGCCAGGTCTCACACCTTCACTGACCACTAGGTAGTAATCCTCCTCCTCCTCCAGCAGGGAGGCCAGGTCTCACACCTTCACTGACCACTAGGTACTAATCCTCCTCCTCCTCCAGCAGGGAGGCCAGGTCTCACACCTTCACTGACCACCAGGTAGTAATCCTCCTCCTCCAGCAGGGAGGCCAGGTCTCACACCTTCACTGACCACTAGGTAGTAATCCTCCTCCTCCTCCAGCAGGGAGGCCAGGTCTCACACCTTCACTGACCACTAGGTAGTAATCCTCCTCCTCCTCCAGCAGGGAGGCCAGGTCTCACACCTTCACTGACCCCAGGTAGTAATCCTCCTCCTCCAGCAGGGAGGCCAGGTCTCACACCTTCACTGACCACTAGGTAGTAATCTTCCTCCTCCAGCAGGGAGGCCAGGTCTCACACCTTCACTGACCACCAGGTAGTAATCCTCCTCATCCAGCAGGGAGGCCAGGTCTCACACCTTCACTGACCACTAGGTAGTAATCCTCCTCCTCCTCACACCTTCACTGACCACTAGGTAGTAATCCTCCTCATCCAGCAGGGAGGCCAGGTCTCACACCTTCACTGACCACTCCAGCAGGGAGGTAGTAATCCTCCTCCTCCTCCAGCAGGGAGGCCAGGTCTCACACCTTCACTGACCACCAGGTAGTAATCCTCCTCCTCCAGCAGGGAGGCCAAGTCTCAAACCTTCACTGACCACCAGGTGGTTATCCTCCTCCTCCTCCAGCAGGGAGGCCAGGTCTCACACCTTCACTGACCACTAGGTAGTAATCCTCCAGGGAGGCCAGGTCTCACACCTTCACTGACCACAAGGTAGTAATCCTCTTCCTCCAGCAGGGAGGCCAGGTCTCTTACCTTCACTGACCACCAGGTAGTAATCCTCCTCCTCCAGCAGGGAGGCCAGGTCTCACACCTTCACTGACCACCAGGTGGTTATCCTCCTCCTCCTCCAGCAGGGAGGCCAGGTCTCACACCTTCACTGACCACTAGGTAGTAATCCTCCAGGGAGGCCAGGTCTCACACCTTCACTGACCACTAGGTAGTAATCCTCCTCATCCAGCAGGGAGGCCAGGTCTCACACCTTCACTGACCACTAGGTAGTAATCCTCCTCCTCCAGCAGGGAGGCCAGGTCTCACACCTTCACTGACCACTAGGTAGTAATCCTCCTCCTCCTCCAGCAGGGAGGCCAGGGTATCACACCTTCACTGACCACCAGGTAGTAATCCTCCTCCTCCAGCAGGGAGGCCAGGTCTCACACCTTCACTGACCACCAGGTCGTTATCCTCCTCCTCCTCCAGCAGGGAGGGCAGGTCTCACACCTTCACTGACCACTAGGTAGTAATCCTCCTCATCCAGCAGGGAGGCCAGGTCTCACACCTTCACTGACCACCAGGTAGTAATCCTCCTCCTCCAGCAGGGAGGCCAGGTCTCACACCTTCACTGACCACCAGGTAGTAATCCTCCTCCAGCAGGGAGGCCAGGTCTCACACCTTCACTGACCACCAGGTAGTAATCTTCCTCCTCCAGCAGGGAGGCCAGGTCTCACACCTTCACTGACCACCAGGTAGTAATCCTCCTCATCCAGCAGGGAGGCCAGGTCTCACACCTTCATTGACCACTAGGTAGTAATCCTCCTCCTCCAGCAGGGAGGCCAGGTCTCACACCTTCACTGACCACCAGGTAGTAATCCTCCTCATCCAGCAGGGAGGCCAGGTCTCACACCTTCACTGGACCACCAGGTAGTAATCCTCCTCCTCCTCCAGCAGGGAGGCCAGGTCTCACACCTTCACTGACCACCAGGTAGTAATCCTCCTCCTCCAGCAGGGAGGCCAGGTCTCACACCTTCACTGACCACCAGGTAGTAATCCTCTTCCTCCAGCAGGGAGGCCAGGTCTCACACCTTCACTGACCACTAGGTAGTAATCTTCCTCCTCCAGCAGGGAGGCCAGGTCTCACACCTTCACTGACCACTAGGTAGTAATCCTCCTCCTCCAGCAGGGAGGCCAGGTCTCACACCTTCACTGACCACCAGGTAGTAATCCTCCTCCTCCAGCAGGGAGGCCAGGTCTCACACCTTCACTGACCACCAGGTAGTAATCCTCCTCCTCCAGCAGGGAGGCCAGGTCTCACACCTTCACTGACCACCAGGTAGTAATCCTCCTCATCCAGCAGGGAGGCCAGGTCTCACACCTTCACTGACCACTAGGTAGTAATCCTCCTCCTCCAGCAGGGAGGCCAGGTCTCACACCTTCACTGACCACCAGGTAGTAATCCTCCTCATCCAGCAGGGAGGCCAGGACTCACACCTTCACTGACCACTAGGTAGTAATCCTCCTCCTCCAGCAGGGAGGCCAGGTCTCACACCTTCACTGACCACCAGGTGGTTATCCTCCTCCTCCTCCAGCAGGGAGTCCAGGTCTCACACCTTCACTGACCACTAGGTAGTAATCCTCCTCATCCAGCAGGGAGGCCAGGTCTCACACCTTCACTGACCACCAGGTAGTAATCCTCCTCCTCCAGCAGGGACGCCAGGTCTCACACCTTCACTGACCACCAGGTAGTAATCCACCTCCAGCAGGGAGGCCAGGTCTCACACCTTCACTGACCACCAGGTAGTAATCCTCTTCCTCCAGCAGGGAGGCCAGGTCTCACACCTTCACTGACCACCAGGTGGTTATCCTCCTCCTCCTCCAGCAGGGAGGCCAGGTCTCACACCTTCACTGACCACTAGGTAGTAATCCTCCTCATCCAGCAGGGAGGCCAGGTCTCACACCTTCACTGACCACCAGGTAGTAATCACTCCTCCTCCAGCAGGGAGGCCAGGTCTCACACCTTCACTGACCACCAGGTAGTAATCCTCCTCCAGCAGGGAGGCCAGGTCTCACACCTTCACTGACCACCAGGTAGTTAATCCTCCTCCTCCAGCAGGGAGGCCAGGTCTCACACCTTCACTGACCACCAGGTGGTTATCCTCCTCCTCCTCCAGCAGGGAGGCCAGGTCTCACACCTTCACTGACCACTAGGTAGTAATCCTCCTCCTCCTCCAGCAGGGAGGCCAGGTCTCACACCTTCACTGACCACCAGGTAGTAATCCTCCTCCTCACTGACCACCAGCAGGGAGGCCAGGTCTCACACCTTCACTGAACACCAGGTAGTAATCCTCCTCCTCCAGCAGGGAGGCCAGGTCTCACACCTTCACTGACCACTAGGTAGTAATCCTCCTCCTCCTCCAGCAGGGAGGCCAGGTCTCACACCTTCACTGACCACTAGGTAGTAATCCTCCTCCTCCAGCAGGGAGGCCAGGTCTCACACCTTCACTGACCACTAGGTAGTAATCCTCATCCTCCTCCAGCAGGGAGGCCAGGTCTCACACCTTCACTGACCACTAGGTAGTAATCCTCCTCCTCCTCCAGCAGGGAGGCCAGGTCTCACACCTTCACTGACCACTAGGTAGTAATCCTCCTCCTCCTCCAGCAGGGAGGCCAGGTCTCACACCTTCACTGACCACTAGGTAGTAATCCTCCTCCTCCTCCAGCAGGGAGGCCAGGTCTCACACCTTCACTGACCACCAGGTAGTAATCCTCCTCCTCCAGCAGGGAGGCCAGGTCTCACACCTTCACTGACCACTAGGTAGTAATCCTCCTCCTCCTCCAGCAGGGAGGCCAGGTCTCACACCTTCACTGACCACTAGGTAGTAATCCTCCTCCTCCTCCAGCAGGGAGGCCAGGTCTCACACCTTCACTGACCACCAGGTAGTAATCCTCCTCCTCCAGCAGGGAGGCCAGGTCTCACACCTTCACTGACCACCAGGTGGTTATCCTCCTCCTCCTCCAGCAGGGAGGCCAGGTCTCACACCTTCACTGACCTCTAGGTAGTAATCCTCCAGGGAGGCCAGGTCTCACACCTTCACTGACCACCAGGTAGTAATCCTCTTCCTCCAGCAGGGAGGCCAGGTCTCACACCTTCACTGACCACCAGGTAGTAATCCTCCTCCTCCAGCAGGGAGGCCAGGTCTCACACCTTCACTGACCACCAGGTGGTTATCCTCCTCCTCCTCCAGCAGGGAGGCCAGGTCTCACACCTTCACTGACCACTAGGTAGTAATCCTCCAGGGAGGCCAGGTCTCACAACTTCACTGACCACCAGGTAGTAATCCTCTTCCTCCAGCAGGGAGGCCAGGTCTCACACCTTCACTGACCACCAGGTAGTAATCCTCCTCCTCCAGCAGGGAGGCCAGGTCTCACACCTTCACTGACCACCAGGTGGTTATCCTCCTCCTCCTCCAGCAGGGAGGCCAGGTCTCACACCTTCACTGACCACTAGGTAGTAATCCTCCTCATCCAGCAGGGAGGCCAGGTCTCACACCTTCACTGACCACTAGGTAGTAATCCTCCTCCTCCAGCAGGGAGGCCAGGTCTCACACCTTCACTGACCACTAGGTAGTAATCCTCCTCCTCCTCCAGCAGGGAGGCCAGGGTCTCACACCTTCACTGACCACCAGGTAGTAATCCTCCTCCTCCTCCAGCAGGGAGGCCAGGTCTCACACCTTCACTGACCACCAGGTGGTTATCCTCCTCCTCCTCCAGCAGGGAGGGCAGGTCTCACACCTTCACTGACCACTAGGTAGTAATCCTCCTCATCCAGCAGGGAGGCCAGGTCTCACACCTTCACTGACCACCAGGTAGTAATCCTCCTCCTCCAGCAGGGAGGCCAGGTCTCACACCTTCACTGACCACCAGGTAGTAATCCTCCTCCTCCAGCAGGGAGGCCAGGTCTCACACCTTCACTGACCACTAGGTAGTAATCCTCCTCATCCAGCAGGGAGGCCAGGTCTCACACCTTCACTGACCACCAGGTAGTAATCCTCCTCCTCCAGCAGGGAGGCCAGGTCTCACACCTTCACTGACCACTAGGTAGTAATCCTCCTCCTCCTCCAGCAGGGAGGCCAGGTCTCACACCTTCACTGACCACCAGGTAGTAATCCTCCTCCTCCAGCAGGGAGGCCAAGTCTCACACCTTCACTGACCACCAGGTGGTTATCCTCCTCCTCCTCCAGCAGGGAGGCCAGGTCTCACACCTTCACTGACCACTAGGTAGTAATCCTCCAGGGAGGCCAGGTCTCACACCTTCACTGACCACCAGGTAGTAATCCTCTTCCTCCAGCAGGGAGGCCAGGTCTCTTACCTTCACTGACCACCAGGTAGTAATCCTCCTCCTCCAGCAGGGAGGCCAGGTCTCACACCTTCACTGACCACCAGGTGGTTATCCTCCTCCTCCTCCAGCAGGGAGGCCAGGTCTCACACCTTCACTGACCACTAGGTAGTAATCCTCCAGGGAGGCCAGGTCTCACACCTTCACTGACCACTAGGTAGTAATCCTCTTCCTCCAGCAGGGAGGCCAGGTCTCACACCTTCACTGACCACTAGGTAGTAATCCTCCTCCTCCTCCAGCAGGGAGGCCAGGTCTCACACCTTCACTGACCACTAGGTAGTAATCCTCCTCCTCCTCCAGCAGGGAGGCCAGGTCTCACACCTTCACTGACCACTAGGTAGTAATCCTCCTCCTCCTCCAGCAGGGAGGCCAGGTCTCACACCTTCACTGACCACCAGGTAGTAATCCTCCTCCTCCAGCAGGGAGGCCAGGTCTCACACCTTCACTGACCACTAGGTAGTAATCCTCCTCCAGCAGGGAGGCCAGGTCTCACACCTTCACTGACCACCAGGTAGTAATCCTCCTCCTCATCCAGCAGGGAGGCCAGGTCTCACACCTTCACTGAACACCAGGTAGTAATCCTCCTCCTCCAGCAGGGAGGCCAGGTCTCACACCTTCACTGACCACCAGGTAGTAATCCCCCTCCTCCTCCAGCAGGGAGGCCAGGTCTCACACCTTCACTGACCACTAGGTAGTAATCCTCCTCCTCCTCCAGCAGGGAGGCCAGGTCTCACACCTTCACTGACCACTAGGTAGTAATCCTCCTCCTCCTCCAGCAGGGAGGCCAGGTCTCACACCTTCACTGACCACTAGGTAGTAATCCTCCTCCTCCTCCAGCAGGGAGGCCAGGTCTCACACCTTCACTGACCACTAGGTAGTAATCCTCCTCCTCCTCCAGCAGGGAGGCCAGGTCTCACACCTTCACTGACCACCGGTGAGACTCAGAGCCAACCACATCCCCCCGTTAGCTCCGCAATCTGTTCCTGTTTCAAAATTTTTTCAAAACCCTATTGAAACTATAACTGTTTCAATGCTATATTGGGACAGAATGTATATGGCCTGGGGTGTGTGTATGTATGTCAACATGAATGAATGGGACAGGATTCAAATGGAAGTGATAGCATTGCTTCCAATTGCATCATGCTTACACACCTCAATAATATAAACTGTCTACACACACACACACAGCACTGCTCCATGTTCATGAAGGTCATATTTACTGAGGTGCTGTTATCACGTTGAACTAGAGGTGACTCTTGTGTGAGGATAGGCAGCGCACTGTTTCTCTCACATAGAATGTCATTTGTCACATTAGATGGAGACTAACAGTAGTATACATGTTTTGGGGGGAGAATGCTTACTTATAGGCCCTTCCCAACTATGCAGAGAGAGAAATAAGAACGTTATAGAAAGATAACACAAGGAATAAATACACGATGAGTAATGATAACTTTGCTATAGACACGGGGTACATGTACCGAGTTGATGTATGAGGGTACGAGGTAATTGAGGTAGAGGCAGCGATTGTGATGAGTCAAGAGTTCGTGCAAAGGGGGGTCAATGCAGATCGTCTGGGT
The DNA here is from genome assembly GCF_036934945.1 of Oncorhynchus masou masou. NCBI lineage: Eukaryota > Metazoa > Chordata > Actinopteri > Salmoniformes > Salmonidae > Oncorhynchus > Oncorhynchus masou. Next base: position 16,617,801 of record NC_088243.1, on the reverse strand, counting down.
AGCTATTTGGTTAACTATTTAACTAACTATTGGTTAACTATTTAACTAACTATTGGCTAACTCTTTAACTAACTACTTAACTACCTATTTAGTTAAATATTTGGATAACTATTTAGCAGTCTTATGGCTTGGGGGTAGAAGCTGTTCAGGGTTCTGTTGGTTCTAGAATTCGTGCATTGGTACCGCTTGCCGTGCGGTAGCAGAGAGAACAGTCTAAGACTTGGGTGGCTGGAGTCTTTGACATGACAATTGTTAGGGCCTTCCTGACACAGTTTATAATTAAAAAAAATATTATTACACAGTGGTCTAAAGTACTTAAGTAAAAATACTTTAAAGTACTACTTAAGTCGTTTTTTTGTGGTATCTGTACTTTACTATTTATATTTTGGACTACTTTTACTTCACTACATTCCTAAAGAAAATAATGTATGTTTTACTCCATACATTTTCCCTGACAACCAAAAGTACTCTTTACATTTTGAATGGCTAGCAGGACAGGAAAACGGTCTAATTCCCACACTTAGGTGTCTTTCGGATGGGATGTTAAACGGGTGTCCTGACTCTCTGAGGTCATTAAAGATCCCATGGCACTTATCGTAAGAGTAGGGGTGTTAACCCCAGTGTCCTGGCTAAATTCCCAATCTGGCCCCCAAATCATCATGGTCACCTAATCATCCCCAGTTTACGATTGGCTCATTCACACCCCTCCTCTCCCTTGTAACTATTCCCCAGGTCGTTGCTGTAAATGAGAATGTGTTCTCAGTCAAATTACCTGGTAAAATAACGTATAAATAAATACAATTAAGAGAACATTCCTGGTCATCCCTACTGTCTCTGATCTGACAGACTCACTAAACACATGTTTCGTTTGTTAATGATGTCTGTGTGTTGTTGTGTGCCCCTGGCTATCTGTAAATGTTGTTGGGAGTGTGTCCCTGGCTATCTGTTATTGATGTCTGAGTGTTGAAGTGTGCCCCTGGCATATACTCCAGAATGTATGAAGAGTGATCAGATGAATTGCAATTAATTGCAAAGTCCCTCTTTGCCATGCAAATGAACTGAATCCCCCAAAAACATTTCCACTGCATTTCAGCCCTGCCACAAAAGGTCCAGCTGACATCATGTCAGCGATTCTCTCATTAACACAGGTGTGAGTGTTGACGAGGACAAGGCTGGAGATCATTCTGCCATGCTGATTGAGTTTGAATAACAGACTGGAAGTTTCAAAAGGAGGGTGGTGCTTGGAATCATTGTTCTTCCTCTGTTAACCATGGTTACCTACAAGGAAACACGTGCCATCATCATTGCTTTGCACAAAAAGGACTTCACAGGCAAGGATATTTGTTGCCAGTAAGATTGCACCTAAATCAACCATTAATCGGATCATCAAGAACTTCAAGGAGAGCGGTTCAATTGTTGTGAAGAAGGCTTCAGGGCACCAAGAAAGTCCAGCAAGCGCCAGGACTGTCTCCTAAAGTTGATTCAGCTGCGGGATTGGGGCCCCACCAGTACAGAGCTTGCTCAAGAATGTCAGCAGGCAGGTGTGAGTGCATTTGCACTCACAGTGAGGCAAAGACATTTGGAGGATGGCCTGGTGTCAAGAAGAGCAGCAAAGAAGCCACTTCTCTCCAGGAAAAACATCAGGGACAGACTAATATTCTGGAAAAAAGTACAGGGATTGGACTGCTGAGGACTGGGGTAAAGTCATTTTCTCTGATGAATCCCCTTTCCAATTGTTTGGGGCTTCCGGAAAAAGTCCTGTGTCAGGCCAACAGTATCCTGAGACCATTCATGTGTGGGGTTGCTTCTCAGCCAAGGGAGTGAGCACAGCAATGAATAAAGAATGGTACCAACACATCCTCCGAGAGCAACTTCTCCCAACCATCCAGGAACAGTTTGGTGACGAACAATGCCTTTTCCAGCATGATGGAGCACCTTGCCAAAAGGCAAAAGTGATAACTAAATGGCTTGGGGAACAAAACATTGATATTTTGGGTCCATGGCCAGGAAACCCCCCAGACCTTAATCCCATTGAGAACTTGTGGTCAATCCTCTAGAGGCGGGTGGACAAACAAAAACCCACAAATTCTGACAAACTCAAAGCATTGATTATGAAAGAATGGGCTGCCATCAGTCAGGATGTGGCCCAGAAGTTAATTGACAGCATGCCAGGGCGGATTGCAGAGGTCTTGAAAAAGAAGGGTCAACACAGCAAATATTGACTCTGCATCAACTTCATGTCATTGTCAATAAAAACCTTTGACACTTATGAAATGCTTGTAATTATACATCGGTATTCCATAGTAACATCTGACAAAAATATCTAGACACTGAAGCAGCAAACTTTGTGAAAATTAATATTTGTTTCATTCTCAAAACTTTTGGCCACGACTGTACATACATGTATGTTGGGTGTCACTACAGTTGTCACCCCTTGTTGTTTGGCTTGTTTAAATAGGAGGAACAATGGCCTTTCACCTGTTGACCTTCGACCTGTTGTCACTGAACTGTCAACTTGTCACTCAGTCTTATAAAGGACCGTGGCAGCCCTAATGGTTTGTGTGTCATGACCCATCTGAAGCCTACTGAGTTACCAAGCCAACAACATTTTCTTATCACCTCAACAACTGCTGAAATAAGAAACAGAACAGGGCTCTCATGTGTTACTCTTGTGGCTCCCCCAACAGTCTATCATCATTACCCAAACTACAGCGAGTTTGGAGTTTTCTTATGAACAACGGCCGTGTCTGTGTGTCTACATGCTTAATGTTTAAACTGTTACACAAACTGTCACTCAAAATCAGTTTACCGTGTGTCATGTATGTGTGATGTATGTGCGTGTGTGAGTCTTTCCTGTGACTTCACCTTGTCACTCAGTCAACGGATATTGAAATTAGAACAAGGTGATGGACCTCTTGGCATCGCTCAATCTTAGGTTAGGACAGTGGAGGGGAATTCTCAACAGCCACTCTTAACCATTTTTGCCTCATGAGCCAACCTACAGTTTATTAGATTACCAAATCCAAGTTGTTTCCAGATTTTTTCAACAATTATTGACAATAGAAGAAAAGCAGAAGAATAAATATTGTCACTCCCCTGATGAATAACCTGGGTTGTCTGTGTGCCACTATATTGTCTGTGTGTGTGTGTGTGTGTGAGTGAGAGAGAGAGAGAGTGTGACCCTCAACACAGGAGCTCCTCAGGGGTAAGTGCTTTGCCCCCACCTTGTACTCCATGTTCACCCATGACTGCGTGGTCAAGCATGAAAACATTTGGAATGTGCTCCTCGTATACTCAAAACGTTCTACAGCTGCGCCATGGAGAGCATCTTGACTGGCTCTATCACCACTTGGTTTGGCAACTGCTTGGCATCCGACAGCAAGGCGCTGCAGAGGGTAGTGCTTACGGCCCAGGACATCACTGGGACAAACTCCCAAGTAAAAGTGAAAGTCACCCAGAAAAGACTAATTGAGAAAAAGTAAAAAAGTATCAAAAGTAAATGCTCAAGTTGAAATCATTTCAAATTCCATATAATAAGCAAAGCAGATGGACATATTTTCTAGTTGTTTCTTTTAACAAATAGCCATGGGCACACTCCAACATCATTAACAGATAGCCAGGGGCACACTCCAACATCATTAACAGATAGCCAGGGGCACACTCCAACATCATTAACAGATAGCCAGGGGCACACTCCAACATCATTAACAGATAGCCAGGGGCACACTCCAGCACTCCAACATCATTAACAGATAGCCAGGGCACACTCCAACACTCAGACATCATTAACAGATAGCCAGGGGCACACTCCAACATCATTAACAGATAGCCAGGGGCACACTCCAACATCATTAACAGATAGCCAGGGGCACACTCCAACATCATTAACAGATAGCCAGGGGCACACTCCAACATCATTAACAGATAGCCAGGGGCACACTCCAACATCATTTACAGATAGCCAGGGGCACACTCCAACACTCAGACATCATTAACAGATAGCCAGGGGCACACTCCAACACTCCAACATCATTAACAGATAGCCAGGGCACACTCCAACATCATTAACAGATAGCCAGGGGCCCACTCCAACACTCAGACATCATTAACAGAGAGCCAGGGGCACACTCCAACATCATTTACAGATAGCCAGGGGCACACTCCAACATCATTAACAGATAGCCAGGGGCACACTCCAACATCATTAACAGATAGCCAGGGGCACACTCCAACACTCAGACATCATTAACAGAGAGCCAGGGGCACACTCCAACATCATTTACAGATAGCCAGGGGCACACTCCAACATCATTAACAGATAGCCAGGGGCACACTCCAACATCATTAACAGATAGCCAGGGGCACACTCCAACATCATTAACAGATAGCCAGGGGCACACTCCAACATCATTAACAGATAGCCAGGGGCACACTCCAACACTCCAACATCATTAACGGATAGCCAGGGGCACACTCCAACATCATTAACAGATAGCCAGGGGCACACTCCAACATCATTTACAGATAGCCAGGGGCACACTCCAACATCATTTACAGATAGCCAGGGGCACACTCCAACATCATTAACAGATAGCCAGGGGCACACTCCAACACTCAGACATCATTAACAGAGAGCCAGGGGCACACTCCAACATCATTTACAGATAGCCAGGGGCACACTCCAACATCATTAACAGATAGCCAGGGGCACACTCCAACATCATTAACAGATAGCCAGGGGCACACTCCAACATCATTAACAGATAGCCAGGGGCACACTCCAACATCATTAACAGATAGCCAGGGGCACACTCCAACACTCCAACATCATTAACAGATAGCCAGGGGCACACTCCAACATCATTAACAGATAGCCAGGGGCACACTCCAACATCATTTACAGATAGCCAGGGGCACACTCCAACATCATTTACAGATAGCCAGGGGCACACTCCAACATCATTTACAGATAGCCAGGGGCACACTCCAACACTCCAACATCATTTACAGATAGCCAGGGGCACACTCCAACACTCCAACATCATTTACAGATAGCCAGAGGCACACTCCAACATCATTTACAGATAGCCAGGGGCACATTGCAACATCATTTACAGATAGCTAGGGGCACATTCCAACATCATTTACAGATAGCCAGGGGCACACTCCAACATCATTAACAGATAGCCAGGGGCACACTCCAACATCATTAACAGATAGCCAGGGGGCACACTCCAACATCATTAACAGATAGCCAGGGGCACACTCCAACATCATTAACAGATAGCCAGGGGCACACTCCAACATCATTAACAGATAGCCAGGGGCACACTCCAACATCATTTACAGATAGCCAGGGGCACACTCCAACATCATTTACAGATAGCCAGGGGCACACTCCAACATCAATAACAGATAGCCAGGGGCACACTCCAACATCATTTACTGATAGCTAGGGGCACACTCCAACATCATTAACAGATAGCCAGGGGCACACTCCAACATCATTAACAGATAGCCAGGGGCACACTCCAACATCATTAACAGATAGCCAGGGGCACACTCCAACACTCCAACATCATTTACAGATAGCCAGGGGCACACTCCAACATCATTTACAGATAGCCAGGGGCACACTCCAACATCATTTACAGATAGCCAGAGGCACACTCCAACATCATTTACAGATAGCTAGGGGCACATTCCAACATCATTTACAGATAGCCAGGGGCACACTCCAACATCATTAACAGATAGCCAGGGGCACACTCCAACATCATTAACAGATAGCCAGGGGCACACTCCAACATCATTAACAGATAGCCAGGGGCACACTCCAACATCATTAACAGATAGCCAGGGGCACACTCCAACATCATTAACAGATAGCCAGGGGCACACTCCAACACTCCAACATCATTTACAGATAGCCAGGGGCACACTCCAACATCATTTACAGATAGCCAGGGGCACACTCCAACATCATTTACAGATAGCCAGGGGCACACTCCAACATCATTTACAGATAGCCAGGGGCACACTCCAACATCATTTACAGATAGCCAGGGGCACACTCCAACACTCCAACATCATTTACAGATAGCCAGGGGCACACTCCAACACTCCAACATCATTTACAGATAGCCAGAGGCACACTCCAACATCATTTACAGATAGCCAGGGGCACATTGCAACATCATTTACAGATAGCTAGGGGCACATTCCAACATCATTTACAGATAGCCAGGGGCACACTCCAACATCATTAACAGATAGCCAGGGGCACACTCCAACATCATTAACAGATAGCCAGGGGCACACTCCAACATCATTTACAGATAGCCAGGGGCACACTCCAACATCATTAACAGATAGCCAGGGGCACACTCCAACATCATTTACAGATAGCCAGGGGCACACTCCAACATCATTTACAGATAGCCAGGGGCACACTCCAACATCAATAACAGATAGCCAGGGGCACACTCCAACATCATTTACAGATAGCTAGGGGCACACTCCAACATCATTAACAGATAGCCAGGGGCACACTCCAACATCATTAACAGATAGCCAGGGGCACACTCCAACATCATTAACAGATAGCCAGGGGCACACTCCAACACTCCAACATCATTTACAGATAGCCAGGGGCACACTCCAACATCATTTACAGATAGCCAGGGGCACATTCCAACATCATTTACAGATAGCCAGAGGCACACTCCAACATCATTTACAGATAGCTAGGGGCACATTCCAACATCATTTACAGATAGCCAGGGGCACACTCCAACATCATTAACAGATAGCCAGGGGCACACTCCAACATCATTAACAGATAGCCAGGGGCACACTCCAACATCATTAACAGATAGCCAGGGGCACACTCCAACATCATTAACAGATAGCCAGGGGCACACTCCAACACTCCAACATCATTTACAGATAGCCAGGGGCACACTCCAACATCATTTACAGATAGCCAGGGGCACACTCCAACATCATTTACAGATAGCCAGGGGCACACTCCAACATCATTTACAGATAGCCAGGGGCACACTCCAACATCATTTACAGATAGCCAGGGGCACACTCCAACATCATTTACAGATAGCCAGGGGCACACTCCAACATCATTTACAGATAGCCAGGGGCACACTCCAACATCATTTACAGATAGCCAGGGGCACACTCCAACATCATTTACAGATAGCCAGGGGCACACTCCAACACTCCAACATCATTTACAGATAGCCAGAGGCACACTCCAACATCATTTACAGATAGCCAGGGGCACATTGCAACATCATTTACAGATAGCTAGGGACACATTCCAACATCATTTACAGATAGCCAGGGGCACACTCCAACATCATTAACAGATAGCCAGGGGCACACTCCAACATCATTAACAGATAGCCAGGGGCACACTCCAACATCATTAACAGATAGCCAGGGGCACACTCCAACATCATTAACAGATAGCCAGGGGCACACTCCAACATCATTAACAGATAGCCAGGGGCACACTCCAACATCATTTACAGATAGCCAGGGGCACACTCCAACATCATTTACAGATAGCCAGGGGCACACTCCAACATCAATAACAGATAGCCAGGGGCACACTCCAACATCATTAACAGATAGCCAGGGGCACACTCCAACATCATTAACAGATAGCCAGGGGCACACTCCAACATCATTAACAGATAGCCAGGGGCACACTCCAACACTCCAACATCATTTACAGATAGCCAGGGGCACACTCCAACATCATTTACAGATAGCCAGGGGCACACTCCAACATCATTTACAGATAGCCAGAGGCACACTCCAACATCATTTACAGATAGCTAGGGGCACATTCCAACATCATTTACAGATAGCCAGGGGCACACTCCAACATCATTAACAGATAGCCAGGGGCACACTCCAACATCATTAACAGATAGCCAGGGGCACACTCCAACATCATTAACAGATAGCCAGGGGCACACTCCAACATCATTAACAGATAGCCAGGGGCACACTCCAACATCATTAACAGATAGCCAGGGGCACACTCCAACACTCCAACATCATTTACAGATAGCCAGGGGCACACTCCAACATCATTTACAGATAGCCAGGGGCACACTCCAACATCAATAACAGATAGCCAGGGGCACACTCCAACATCATTTACAGATAGCCAGGGGCACACTACAACATCATTAACAGATAGCCAGGGGCACACTCCAACATCATTAACAGATAGCCAGGGGCACACTCCAACATAATTAACAGATAGCCAGGGGCACACTCCAACACACCAACATCATTAACAGATAGCCAGGGGCACACTCCAACATCATTAACAGATAGCCAGGGGCACACTCCAACATCATTTACAGATAGCCAGGGGCACACTCCAACATCATTTACAGATAGCCAGGGGCACACTCCAACATCATTTACAGATAGCCAGGGGCACACTCCAACACTCCAACATCATTTACAGATAGCCAGAGGCACACTCCAACATCATTTACAGATAGCCAGGGGCACATTCCAACATCATTTACAGATAGCCAGGGGCACACTCCAACATCATTAACAGATAGCCAGGGGCACACTCCAACATCATTAACAGATAGCCAGGGGCACACGCCAACATCATTAACAGATAGCCAGGGGCACACTCCAACACTCCAACATCATTTACAGATAGCCAGGGGCACACTCCAACATCATTTACAGATAGCCAGGGGCCCACTCCAACACTCAGACATCATTAACAGATAGCCAGGGGCACACTCCAACATCATTACCAGATAGCCAGGGGCACACTCCAACATCATTTACAGATAGCCAGGGGCACACTCCAACATCATTAACAGATAGCCAGGGGCACACTCCAACACTCCAACATCATTTACAGATAGCCAGGGGCACACTCCAACATCATTTACAGATAGCCAGGGGCACACTCCAACATCATTTACAGATAGCCAGGGGCACACTCCAACATCATTAACAGATAGCCAGGGGCACACTCCAACACTCCAACATCATTTACAGATAGCCAGAGGCACACTCCAACATCATTTACAGATAGCTAGGGGCACATTCCAACATCATTTACAGATAGCCAGGGGCACATTCCAACATCATTTACAGATAGCCAGGGGCACACTCCAACATCATTAACAGATAGCCAGGGGCACACTCCAACATCATTAACAGATAGCCAGGGGCACACTCCAACATCATTAACAGATAGCCAGGGCACACTCCAACATCATTAACAGATAGCCAGGGGCACACTCCAACATCATTAACAGATAGCCAGGGGCACACTCCAACATCATTAACAGATAGCCAGGGGCACACTCCAACATCATTAACAGATAGCCAGGGGCACACTCCAACACTCCAACATCATTTACAGATAGCCAGGGGCACACTCCAACATCATTTACAGATAGCCAGGGGCACACTCCAACATCATTTACAGATAGCCAGGGGCACACTCCAACATCATTAACAGATAGCCAGGGGCACACTCCAACATCATTTACAGATAGCTAGGGGCACATTCCAACATCATTTACAGATAGCCAGGGGCACATTCCAACATCATTTACAGATAGCCAGGGGCACACTCCAACATCATTAACAGATAGCCAGGGGCACACTCCAACATCATTAACAGATAGCCAGGGGCACACTCCAACATCATTAACAGATAGCCAGGGGCACACTCCAACATCATTAACAGATAGCCAGGGGCACACTCCAACATCATTAACAGATAGCCAGGGGCACACTCCAACACTCCAACATCATTTACAGATAGCCAGGGGAACACTCCAACATCATTTACAGATAGCCAGGGGCACACTCCAACACTCAGACATCATTAACAGATAGCCAGGGGCACACTCCAACATCATTACCAGATCGCCAGGGGCACACTCCAACATCAATAACAGATAGCCAGGGGCACACTCCAACATCATTTACAGATAGCCAGGGGCACACTACAACACTCAGACATCATTAACAGATAGCCAGGGGCACACTCCAACATCATTTACAGATAGCCAGGGGCACACTCCAACATCATTAACAGATAGCCAGGGGCACACTCCAACATCATTACCAGATCGCCAGGGGCACACTCCAACATCATTTACAGATATCCAGGGGCACACTCCAACATCATTTATAGATAGCCAGGAGCACACTCCAACATCATTTACAGATAGCCAGGGGCACACTCCAACATCATTTACAGATAGCCAGGGGCACACTCCAACACTCCAACATCATTTACAGATAGCCAGAGGCACACTCCAACATCATTTACAGATAGCCAAGGGCACACTCCAACATCATTAACAGATAGCCAGGGGCACACTCCAACATCATTGACAGATAGCCAGGGGCACACTCCAACATCATTAACAGATAGCCAGGGGCACACTCCAACATCATTAACAGATAGCCAGGGGCACACTCCAACACTCCAACATCATTAACAGATAGCCAGGGGCACACTCCAACACTCCAACATCATTTACAGATAGCCAGGGGCACACTCCAACATCATTTACAGATAGCCAGGGGCACACTCCAACATCATTAACAGATAGCCAGGGGCACACTCCAACATCATTACCAGATCGCCAGGGGCACACTCCAACATCATTTACAGATAGCCAGGGGCACACTCCCAACATCATTAACAGATAGCCAGGGGCACACTCCCAACATCATTTACAGATAGCCAGGGGAACACTCCCAACATCATTTACAGATAGCCAGGGGCACACTCCAACATCATTTACAGATAGCCAGGGGAACACTCCCAACATCATTAACAGATAGCCAGGGGCACACTCCCAACATCATTTACAGATAGCCAGGGGCACACTCCAACATCATTAACAGATAGCCAGGGGCACACTCCAACATCATTAACAGATAGCCAGGGGCACACTCCAACATCATTTACAGATAGCCAGGGGAACACTCCCAACATCATTAACAGATAGCCAGGGGCACACTCCAACATCATTAACAGATAGCCAGGGGCACACTCCAACACTCCATCATCATTTACAGATAGCCAGGGGCACACTCCAACATCATTTACAGATAGCCAGGGGCCCACTCCAACACTCAGACATCATTAACAGATAGCCAGGGGCACACTCCAACATCATTACCAGATAGCCAGGGGCACACTCCAACATCATTTACAGATAGCCAGGGGCACACTCCAACATCATTAACAGATAGCCAGGGGCACACTCCAACATCATTAACAGATAGCCAGGGGCACACTCCAACATCATTAACAGATAGCCAGGGGCACACTCCAACACTCCAACATCATTTACAGATAGCCAGGGGCACACTCCAACATCATTTACAGATAGCCAGGGGCACACTCCAACATCATTTACAGATAGCCAGGGGCACACTCCAACATCATTAACAGATAGCCAGGGGCACACTCCAACACTCCAACATCATTTACAGATAGCCAGAGGCACACTCCAACATCATTTACAGATAGCTAGGGGCACATTCCAACATCATTTACAGATAGCCAGGGGCACATTCCAACATCATTTACAGATAGCCAGGGGCACACTCCAACATCATTAACAGATAGCCAGGGGCACACTCCAACATCATTAACAGATAGCCAGGGGCACACTCCAACATCATTAACAGATAGCCAGGGGCACACTCCAACATCATTAACAGATAGCCAGGGGCACACTCCAACATCATTAACAGATAGCCAGGGGCACACTCCAACACTCCAACATCATTTACAGATAGCCAGGGCACACTCCAACATCATTTACAGATAGCCAGGGGCACACTCCAACACTCAGACATCATTAACAGATAGCCAGGGGCACACTCCAACATCATTACCAGATCGCCAGGGGCACACTCCAACATCAATAACAGATAGCCAGGGGCACACTCCCAACATCATTTACAGATAGCCAGGGGCACACTACAACACTCAGACATCATTAACAGATAGCCAGGGGCACACTCCAACATCATTTACAGATAGCCAGGGGCACACTCCAACATCATTAACAGATAGCCAGGGGCACACTCCAACAGCATTAACAGATAGCCAGGGGCACACTCCAACACTCCAACATCATTAACAGATAGCCAGGGCACACTCCAACACTCCAACATCATTTACAGATAGCCAGGGGCACATTCCAACATCATTTACAGATAGCCAGGGGCACACTCCAACATCATTAACAGATAGCCAGGGGCACACTCCAACATCATTAACAGATAGCCAGGGGCACACTCCAACATCATTAACAGATAGCCAGGGGCACACTCCAACACTCCAACATCATTTACAGATAGCCAGGGGCACACTCCAACATCATTTACAGATAGCCAGGGGCCCACTCCAACACTCAGACATCATTAACAGATAGCCAGGGGCACACTCCAACATCATTACCAGATAGCCAGGGGCACACTCCAACATCATTTACAGATAGCCAGGGGCACACTCCAACATCATTAACAGATAGCCAGGGGCACACTCCAACATCATTAACAGATAGCCAGGGGCACACTCCAACATCATTAACAGATAGCCAGGGGCACACTCCAACACTCCAACATCATTTACAGATAGCCAGGGGCACACTCCAACATCATTTACAGATAGCCAGGGGCACACTCCAACATCATTTACAGATAGCCAGGGGCACACTCCAACATCATTAACAGATAGCCAGCGGCACACTCCAACATCATTTACAGATAGCTAGGAGCACATTCCAACATCATTTACAGATAGCCAGGGGCACATTCCAACATCATTTACAGATAGCCAGGGGCACACTCCAACATCATTAACAGATAGCCAGGGGCACACTCCAACATCATTAACAGATAGCCAGGGGCACACTCCAACATCATTAACAGATAGCCAGGGGCACACTCCAACATCATTAACAGATAGCCAGGGGCACACTCCAACATCATTAACAGATAGCCAGGGGCACACTCCAACACTCCAACATCATTTACAGATAGCCAGGGGCACACTCCAACATCATTTACAGATAGCCAGGGGCACACTCCAACACTCAGACATCATTAACAGATAGCCAGGGGCACACTCCAACATCATTACCAGATCGCCAGGGGCACACTCCAACATCAATAACAGATAGCCAGGGGCACACTCCAACATCATTTACAGATAGCCAGGGGCACACTACAACATCATTAACAGATAGCCAGGGGCACACTCCAACATCATTACCAGATCGCCAGGGGCACACTCCAACATCATTTACAGATAGCCAGGGGCACACTCCAACATCATTTATAGATAGCCAGGAGCACACTCCAACATCATTTACAGATAGCCAGGGGCACACTCCAACATCATTTACAGATAGCCAGGGGCACACTCCAACATCATTAACAGATAGCCAGGGGCACACTCCAACACTCCAACATCATTTACAGATAGCCAGGGGCACACTCCAACATCATTTACAGATAGCCAGGGGCACACTCCAACACTCAGACATCATTAACAGATAGCCAGGGGCACACTCCAACATCATTACCAGATCGCCAGGGGCACACTCCAACATCAATAACAGATAGCCAGGGGCACACTCCAACATCATTTACAGATAGCCAGGGGCACACTCCAACATCATTAACAGATAGCCAGGGGCACACTCCAACATCATTACCAGATCGCCAGGGGCACACTCCAACATCATTTACAGATAGCCAGGGGCACACTCCAACATCATTTATAGATAGCCAGGAGCACACTCCAACATCATTTACAGATAGCCAGGGGCACACTCCAACATCATTTACAGATAGCCAGGGGCACACTCCAACACTCCAACATCATTTACAGATAGCCAGAGGCACACTCCAACATCATTTACAGATAGCCAAGGGCACACTCCAACATCATTAACAGATAGCCAGGGGCACACTCCAACATCATTGACAGATAGCCAGGGGCACACTCCAACATCATTAACAGATAGCCAGGGGCACACTCCAACATCATTAACAGATAGCCAGGGGCACACCCCAACACTCCAACATCATTAACAGATAGCCAGGGGCACACTCCAACACTCCAACATCATTTACAGATAGCCAGGGGCACACTCCAACATCATTTACAGATAGCCAGGGGCACACTCCAACATCATTAACAGATAGCCAGGGGCACACTCCAACATCATTACCAGATCGCCAGGGGCACACTCCAACATCATTTACAGATAGCCAGGGGCACACTCCCAACATCATTAACAGATAGCCAGGGGCACACTCCCAACATCATTTACAGATAGCCAGGGGAACACTCCCAACATCATTTACAGATAGCCAGGGGCACACTCCAACATCATTTACAGATAGCCAGGGGAACACTCCCAACATCATTAACAGATAGCCAGGGGCACACTCCCAACATCATTTACAGATAGCCAGGGGAACACTCCCAACATCATTTACAGATAGCCAGGGGAACACTCCCAACATCATTTACAGATAGCCAGAGGCACACTCCAACATCATTTACAGATAGCCAGGGGCACATTGCAACATCATTTACAGATAGCTAGGGGCACATTCCAACATCATTTACAGATAGCCAGGGGCACACTCCAACATCATTAACAGATAGCCAGGGGCACACTCCAACATCATTAACAGATAGCCAGGGGCACACTCCAACATCATTAACAGATAGCCAGGGGCACACTCCAACATCATTAACAGATAGCCAGGGGCACACTCCAACATCATTAACAGATAGCCAGGGGCACACTCCAACATCATTTACAGATAGCCAGGGGCACACTCCAACATCATTTACAGATAGCCAGGGGCACACTCCAACATCAATAACAGATAGCCAGGGGCACACTCCAACATCATTAACAGATAGCCAGGGGCACACTCCAACATCATTAACAGATAGCCAGGGGCACACTCCAACATCATTAACAGATAGCCAGGGGCACACTCCAACACTCCAACATCATTTACAGATAGCCAGGGGCACACTCCAACATCATTTACAGATAGCCAGGGGCACACTCCAACATCATTTACAGATAGCCAGAGGCACACTCCAACATCATTTACAGATAGCTAGGGGCACATTCCAACATCATTTACAGATAGCCAGGGGCACACTCCAACATCATTAACAGATAGCCAGGGGCACACTCCAACATCATTAACAGATAGCCAGGGGCACACTCCAACATCATTAACAGATAGCCAGGGGCACACTCCAACATCATTAACAGATAGCCAGGGGCACACTCCAACATCATTAACCGATAGCCAGGGGCACACTCCAACACTCCAACATCATTTACAGATAGCCAGGGGCACACTCCAACATCATTTACAGATAGCCAGGGGCACACTCCAACATCAATAACAGATAGCCAGGGGCACACTCCAACATCATTTACAGATAGCCAGGGGCACACTACAACATCATTAACAGATAGCCAGGGGCACACTCCAACATCATTAACAGATAGCCAGGGGCACACTCCAACATCATTAACAGATAGCCAGGGGCACACTCCAACACACCAACATCATTAACAGATAGCCAGGGGCACACTCCAACATCATTAACAGATAGCCAGGGGCACACTCCAACATCATTTACAGATAGCCAGGGGCACACTCCAACATCATTTACAGATAGCCAGGGGCACACTCCAACATCATTTACAGATAGCCAGGGGCACACTCCAACACTCCAACATCATTTACAGATAGCCAGAGGCACACTCCAACATCATTTACAGATAGCCAGGGGCACATTCCAACATCATTTACAGATAGCCAGGGGCACACTCCAACATCATTAACAGATAGCCAGGGGCACACTCCAACATCATTAACAGATAGCCAGGGGCACACTCCAACATCATTAACAGATAGCCAGGGGCACACTCCAACACTCCAACATCATTTACAGATAGCCAGGGGCACACTCCAACATCATTTACAGATAGCCAGGGGCCCACTCCAACACTCAGACATCATTAACAGATAGCCAGGGGCACACTCCAACATCATTACCAGATAGCCAGGGGCACACTCCAACATCATTTACAGATAGCCAGGGGCACACTCCAACATCATTAACAGATAGCCAGGGGCACACTCCAACATCATTAACAGATAGCCAGGGGCACACTCCAACATCATTAACAGATAGCCAGGGGCACACTCCAACACTCCAACATCATTTACAGATAGCCAGGGGCACACTCCAACATCATTTACAGATAGCCAGGGGCACACTCCAACACTCAGACATCATTAACAGATAGCCAGGGGCACACTCCAACATCATTACCAGATCGCCAGGGGCACACTCCAACATCAATAACAGATAGCCAGGGGCACACTCCCAACATCATTTACAGATAGCCAGGGGCACACTACAACACTCAGACATCATTAACAGATAGCCAGGGGCACACTCCAACATCATTTACAGATAGCCAGGGGCACACTCCAACATCATTAACAGATAGCCAGGGGCACACTCCAACATCATTAACAGATAGCCAGGGGCACACTCCAACACTCCAACATCATTAACAGATAGCCAGGGGCACACTCCAACACTCCAACATCATTTACAGATAGCCAGGGGCACATTCCAACATCATTTACAGATAGCCAGGGGCACACTCCAACATCATTAACAGATAGCCAGGGGCACACTCCAACATCATTAACAGATAGCCAGGGGCACACTCCAACATCATTAACAGATAGCCAGGGGCACACTCCAACACTCCAACATCATTTACAGATAGCCAGGGCACACTCCAACATCATTTACAGATAGCCAGGGGCCCACTCCAACACTCAGACATCATTAACAGATAGCCAGGGGCACACTCCAACATCATTACCAGATAGCCAGGGGCACACTCCAACATCATTTACAGATAGCCAGGGGCACACTCCAACATCATTAACAGATAGCCAGGGGCACACTCCAACACTCCAACATCATTTACAGATAGCCAGGGGCACACTCCAACATCATTTACAGATAGCCAGGGGCACACTCCAACATCATTTACAGATAGCCAGGGGCACACTCCAACATCATTAACAGATAGCCAGGGGCACACTCCAACATCATTTACAGATAGCTAGGGGCACATTCCAACATCATTTACAGATAGCCAGGGGCACATTCCAACATCATTTACAGATAGCCAGGGGCACACTCCAAAATCATTAACAGATAGCCAGGGGCACACTCCAACATCATTAACAGATAGCCAGGGGCACACTCCAACATCATTAACAGATAGCCAGGGGCACACTCCAACATCATTAACAGATAGCCAGGGGCACACTCCAACATCATTAACAGATAGCCAGGGGCACACTCCAACACTCCAACATCATTTACAGATAGCCAGGGGCACACTCCAACATCATTTACAGATAGCCAGGGGCACACTCCAACACTCAGACATCATTAACAGATAGCCAGGGGCACACTCCAACATCATTACCAGATCGCCAGGGGCACACTCCAACATCAATAACAGATAGCCAGGGGCACACTCCAACATCATTTACAGATAGCCAGGGGCACACTACAACACTCAGACATCATTAACAGATAGCCAGGGGCACACTCCAACATCATTTACAGATAGCCAGGGGCACACTCCAACATCATTAACAGATAGCCAGGGGCACACTCCAACATCATTACCAGATCGCCAGGGGCACACTCCAACATCATTTACAGATAGCCAGGGGCACACTCCAACATCATTTATAGATAGCCAGGAGCACACTCCAACATCATTTACAGATAGCCAGGGGCACACTCCAACATCATTTACAGATAGCCAGGGGCACACTCCAACACTCCAACATCATTTACAGATAGCCAGAGGCACACTCCAACATCATTTACAGATAGCCAAGGGCACACTCCAACATCATTAACAGATAGCCAGGGGCACACTCCAACATCATTGACAGATAGCCAGGGGCACACTCCAACATCATTAACAGATAGCCAGGGGCACACTCCAACATCATTAACAGATAGCCAGGGGCACACTCCAACACTCCAACATCATTAACAGATAGCCAGGGGCACACTCCAACACTCCAACATCATTTACAGATAGCCAGGGGCACACTCCAACATCATTTACAGATAGCCAGGGGCACACTCCAACATCATTAACAGATAGCCAGGGGCACACTCCAACATCATTTACAGATAGCCAGGGGCACACTCCAACATCATTAACAGATAGCCAGGGGCACACTCCAACATCATTAACAGATAGCCAGGGGCACACTCCAACATCATTACCAGATCGCCAGGGGCACACTCCAACATCATTTACAGATAGCCAGGGGCACACTCCCAACATCATTAACAGATAGCCAGGGGCACACTCCCAACATCATTTACAGATAGCCAGGGGAACACTCCCAACATCATTTACAGATAGCCAGGGGCACACTCCAACATCATTTACAGATAGCCAGGGGAACACTCCCAACATCATTAACAGATAGCCAGGGGCACACTCCCAACATCATTAACAGATAGCCAGGGGCACACTCCCAACATCATTTACAGATAGCCAGGGGAACACTCCCAACATCATTTACAGATAGCCAGGGGAACACTCCCAACATCATTTACAGATAGCCAGGGGCACACTCCAACATCATTTACAGATAGCCAGGGGAACACTCCCAACATCATTTACAGATAGCCAGGGGCACACTGTACACGACTGTACACACAGGATGCAGGCACTGAGGCTCACAAGCCTACATATTTTTTGAACACATGCAGCTATTTACGAAATATGGTCAATTATTACACACACTCATGCCTAAAGGAGATATGGGTTCCAAAAGGAGAGATGGGCTTCCTAAAGGAGAGAGGGGGCTTCCTAAAGGAGAGAGGGGGCTTCCTAAAGGAGAGAGGGGGCTTCCTAAAGGAGAGAGGGGGCTTCCTAAAGGAGAGATGGGCTTCCTAAAGGAGAGAGGGGGCTTCCTAAAGTGATCAAGCGGTGCCCTAGCATCCCAACAAGGTTAAATTGTCATTTAGCAGGGGTCGGAGAGCTTCTGACCCCTGCCTCTTGGTCTGGGGGTGGATAGTCTAGATACTGACAGAAAGCTGGAAACATGGCGCATCCTGGAAACATGGAGCATCCTGGAAACATGGAGCATCCTGGAAACATGGCGCATCCTGGAAACATGGAGCATCCTGGAAACATGGAGCATCCTGGAAACATGGAGCATCCTGGAAACATGGAGCATCCTGGAAACATGGAGCATCCTGGAAACATGGAGCATCCTGGAAACATGGAGCATCCAGACAGCTTTATATCACCCATCTTTATTATCAAAGCATCTTGGGCCGCGTCCCAAGTGATACTCTTTTCAATATATAGTGCACTGCTTTTTACCCGAGCACCAGAGGCCTATAGTCAAAAGTAGTGCATATGGGGAATCATTTGGGACGCACCCTTGAACTTTTATTTCACTTTTCTTGCTGAAAAGGGAATTAAAAGGCACATTCCTTTACTGGAGTGATGGGCCATTTCTCTCCCTCTTTCGCCTCTCTCCTTCTCTGTTGTGTGTGTGTGTGTGTGTGTGTGTGTGTGTTCTGTCTCTCTCTCTGTCTCTCTCTGTTGAGTGTGTGCATGCGAGCGACCGCGTGTGTGCTGGGAAAGAGAAGGACAGGGGGAAAGAGAGGGACAGAGAGAAAGAGAGAGAGCCCTGTCAAAATGTGTGAACAATTCAATCAAACATATATCAAATGATGGATATATATATGGATACAATAGGTTACAGCAATACAAACTTGAATACAATTTATATTCAATTCCTTGCCAAAAAGAAGAAACGAAGAATAAAATGTAAAAGAAGCACATAACATATTACAGTGTTATGACAATGCAAGGCAGTCTCATAAATACAGCTGGTAATTGAATGCATATCTAATTACCGCATAAAGACAGTCCTGGCTCTGTGAGTTAAAAATACAATGTTTTATAGTTTGTTTTTAACCCTCATTATATAACACATCAGAGATAATCACCAACCCAACCATCCTATCTATGTTAGTTAATTGTAATAGAATTAATTATCCCAAAAATAAAGTTCATTTTGAAAAAAGAACAATACCCCAACCCTTGTTGATTTAAAGTAGAGGGAAGAAGTGTGTGACTCAATGAGCGCATCGGCTACAGTTGAGCAGAGCAGGGGAATGTGTTAACTTGTACAGCAGTACTGTATCATTTCAATAATTTTAGTCAATAAGATTCTTGCTACGTGAGCTTAACTTTCTGAACATTCGAGACGTGTAGTCCACTTGTCATTCCAATCTCCTTTGCATTAGCGTAGCCTCTTCTGTAGCCTGTCAACTATGTGTCTATCTATCCCTGTTCTCTCCTCTCTGCACAGACCATACAAACGCTCCACACCGCGTGGCCGCGGCCACCCTAATCTGGTGGTCCCAGCGCGCACGACCCACGTGGAGTTCCAGGTCTCCGGTAGCCTCTGGAACTGCCGATCTGCGGCCAACAAGGCAGAGTTCATCTCAGCCTATGCCTCCCTCCAGTCCCTCGACTTCTTGGCACTGACGGAAACATGGATCACCACAGATAACACTGCTACTCCTACTGCTCTCTCTTCGTCCGCCCACGTGTTCTCGCACACCCCGAGAGCTTCTGGTCAGCGGGGTGGTGGCACCGGGATCCTCATCTCTCCCAAGTGGTCATTCTCTCTTTCTCCCCTTACCCATCTGTCTATCGCCTCCTTTGAATTCCATGCTGTCACAGTTACCAGCCCTTTCAAGCTTAACATCCTTATCATTTATCGCCCTCCAGGTTCCCTCGGAGAGTTCATCAATGAGCTTGATGCCTTGATAAGCTCCTTTCCTGAGGACGGCTCACCTCTCACAGTCCTGGGCGACTTTAACCTCCCCACGTCTACCTTTGACTCATTCCTCTCTGCCTCCTTCTTTCCACTCCTCTCCTCTTTTGACCTCACCCTCTCACCTTCCCCCCTACTCACAAGGCAGGCAATACGCCGACCTCATCTTTACTAGATGCTGTTCTTCCACTAACCTCATTGCAACTCCCCTCCAAGTCTCCGACCACTACATTGTATCCTTTTCCCTCTCGCTCTCATCCAACACTTCCCACACTGCCCCTACTCGGATGGTATCGCGCCGTCCCAACCTTCGCTCTCTCTCCCCCGCTACTCTCTCCTCTTCCATCCTATCATCTCTTCCCTCTGCTCATACCTTCTCCAACCTATCCCTGATTCTGCCTCCTCAACCCTCCTCTCTTCCCTTTCTGCATCCTTTGACTCTCTATGTCCCCTATCCTCCAGGCCGGCTCGGTCCTCCCCTCCCGCTCCGTGGCTCGACGACTCATTGCGAGCTCACAGAACAGAGCTCCGGGCAGCCGAGCAGAAATGGAGGAAAACTCGCCTCCCTGCGGACCTGGCATCCTTTCACTCCCTCCTCTCTACATTTTCCTCCTCTGTCTCTGCTGCTAAAGCCACTTTCTACCACTCTAAATTCCAAGCATCTGCCTCTAACCCTAGGAAGCTCTTTGCCACCTTCTCCTCCCTCCTGAATCCCCCCCCCCCTCCCTCTCTGCAGATGACTTCGTCAACCATTTTGAAAAGAAGGTCGACGACATCCGATCCTCGTTTGCTAAGTCAAACGACACCGCTGGTTCTGCTTACACTGCCCTACCCTGTGCTCTGACCTCTTTCTCCCCTCTCTCTCCAGATGAAATCTCGCTTCTTGTGACGGCCGGCCGCCCAACAACCTGCCCGCTTGACCCTATCCCCTCCTCTCTTCTCCAGACCATTTCCGGAGACCTTCTCCCTTACCTCACCTCGCTCATCAACTCATCCCTGACCGCTGGCTACGTCCCTTCCGTCTTCAAGAGAGCGAGAGTTGCACCCCTTCTGAAAAAACCTACACTCGATCCCTCCGATGTCAACAACTACAGACCAGTATCCCTTCTTTCTTTTCTCTCCAAAACTCTTGAACGTGCCGTCCTTGGCCAGCTCTCCCGCTATCTCTCTCAGAATGACCTTCTTGATCCAAATCAGTCAGGTTTCAAGACTAGTCATTCAACTGAGACTGCTCTTCTCTGTATCACGGAGGCGCTCTGCACTGCTAAAGCTAACTCTCTCTCCTCTGCTCTCATCCTTCTAGACCTATCGGCTGCCTTCGATACTGTGAACCATCAGATCCTCCTCTCCACCCTCTCCGAGTTGGGCATCTCCGGTGCGGCCCACGCTTGGATTGCGTCCTACCTGACAGGTCGCTCCTACCAGGTGGCGTGGCGAGAATCTGTCTCCTCGCCACGCGCTCTCACCACTGGTGTCCCCCAGGGCTCTGTTCTAGGCCCTCTCCTATTCTCGCTATACACCAAGTCACTTGGCTCTGTCATAACCTCACATGGTCTCTCCTATCATTGCTATGCAGACGACACACAATTAATCTTCTCCTTTCCCCTTCTGATGACCAGGTGGCGAATCGCATCTCTGCATGTCTGGCAGACATATCAGTGTGGATGACGGATCACCACCTCAAGCTGAACCTCGGCAAGACGGAGCTGCTCTTCCTCCCGGGGAAGGACTCCCGTTCCATGATCTCGCCATCACGGTTGACAACTCCATTGTGTCCTCCTCCCAGAGCGCTAAGAACCTTGGCGTGATCCTGGACAACACCCTGTCGTTCTCAACCAACATCATGGCGGTGGCCCGTTCCTGTAGGTTCATGCTCTACAACATCCGCAGAGTACGACCCTGCCTCACACAGGAAGCGGCGCAGGTCCTAATCCAGGCACTTGTCATCTCCCGTCTGGATTACTGCAACTCGCTGTTGGCTGGGCTCCCTGCCTGTGCCATTAAACCCCTACAACTCATCCAGAACGCCGCAGCCCGTCTGGTGTTCAACCTTCCCAAGTTCTCTCACGTCACCCCGCTCCTCCGCTCTCTCCACTGGCTTCCAGTTGAAGCTCGCATCCGCTACAAGACCATGGTGCTTGCCTACGGAGCTGTGAGGGGAACGGCACCGCAGTACCTCCAGGCTCTGATCAGGCCCTACACCCAAACAAGGGCACTGCGTTCATCCACCTCTGGCCTGCTCGCCTCCCTACCACTGAGGAAGTACAGTTCCCGCTCAGCCCAGTCAAAACTGTTCGCTGCTCTGGCCCCCCAATGGTGGAACAAACTCCCTCACGACGCCAGGACAGCGGAGTCAATCACCACCTTCCGGAGACTCCTGAAACCCCACCTCTTCAAGGAATACCTAGGATAGGATAAGTAATCCTTCTCACCCCCCCTTAAATGATTTAGATGCACTATTGTAAAGTGGCTGTTCCACTGGATGTCAGAAGGCGAATTCACCAATTTGTAAGTCGCTCTGGATAAGAGCGTCTGCTAAATGACTTAAATGTAAAAAAATAAATAAATAAATAAACCTATCATTAGCATATTCCCTTTTAAAGGGAATAATTTCAACTTTGATATTGTTAATTGTGCTAAAGGGCTTGTTCTCTGCTCGCGAGCTCCCCCTCAAACACTTGAGTCATGTGGAGAACGTCTTGGGAGTACTCTTTAGCACTTTAAAGGTTGCCTTTTATTCTCAACATCTATAATAAGAAAATAAAACCACCAAACCACTTTTTAATCAAACATGAACCAAGTAAGGAGGACATCCAAAGTGAATATTCTTTCAGGGCAGGTCATGTTTAAAATCAACCTGCTATCTATTAATGTGGCTACAGTGTCGACCCAGTCTATGGGTACAGCGACATGCATCTCTATGTGATCAATCATACTTAACATTGACTTTCAAATGGACTCAGGCAGACAGGTCTAGAACAAGAGAACTGTAGTACACCACTGAAGACAACAAACAAGACTGTTCTTCTCTTCTTCCCTTGCATCCGGAGAGAAGGAGGGGGGTGGGGTGTTGTTTACCAGGAATGGTAGTAGGGGGGTAGAGAGGGAGGGGGTGGGGTGTTGGTTACCAGGAATGGTAGTAGGGGGGTAGAGAGGGGGGGTGTTGGTTACCAGGAATGGTAGTAGGGGGGTAGAGGGGGGGGGTGTTGGTTACCAGGAATGGTAGTAGGGGGGTAGAGGGGGGGGGGGGTGTTGGTTACCAGGAATGGTAGTAGGGGGGTAGAGGGGGGGGGTGTTGGTTACCAGGAATGGTAGTAGGGGGGTAGAGAGGGGGGGTGGGGTGTTGGTTACCAGGAATGGTAGTAGGGGGGTAGAGAGGGGGGGGTGGGGTGTTGGTTACCAGGAATGGTAGTAGGGGGTAGAGAGGGGGGTGGGGTGTTGGTTACCAGGAATGGTAGTAGGGGGGTAGAGAGGGGGGGTGGGGTGTTGGTTACCAGGAATGGTAGTAGGGGGGTAGAGAGGGGGGGGTGGGGTGTTGGTTACCA
Organism: Oncorhynchus masou masou; assembly: GCF_036934945.1. Taxonomy (NCBI): domain Eukaryota; kingdom Metazoa; phylum Chordata; class Actinopteri; order Salmoniformes; family Salmonidae; genus Oncorhynchus; species Oncorhynchus masou. The sequence continues at coordinate 16,593,220 of NC_088243.1, read as the reverse complement.
GGAATGGTAGTAGGGGGTAGAGAGGGGGGGTGGGGTGTTGGTTACCAGGAATGGTAGTAGGGGGTAGAGAGGGGGGGGTGTTGGTTACCAGGAATGGTAGTAGGGGGTAGAGAGGGGGGGGTGTTGGTTACCAGGAATGGTAGTAGGGGGTAGAGAGGGGGGGGTGGGGTGTTGGTTACCAGGAATGGTAGTAGGGGGGTAGAGAGGGGGGGGGTGTTGGTTACCAGGAATGGTAGTAGGGGGTAGAGAGGGGGGGTGTTGGTTACCAGGAATGGTAGTAGGGGGGTAGAGAGGGGGGTGGGGTGTTGGTTACCAGGAATGGTAGTAGGGGGTAGAGAGGGGGGTGGGGTGTTGGTTACCAGGAATGGTAGTAGGGGGGTAGAGAGGGGGGGGGGGTGGGGTGTTGGTTACCAGGAATGGTAGTAGGGGGGTAGAGAGGGGGGGGGTGTTGTTTACCAGGAATGGTAGTAGGGGGTAGAGGGGGGGGGTGGGGTGTTGGTTACCAGGAATGGTAGTAGGGGGTAGAGAGGGGGGGTGGGGTGTTGGTTACCAGGAATGGTAGTAGGGGGGTAGAGAGGGGGGGTCTCAAATTGCGATGAGCGAGCTAAGCCTGCTCTGTGCAGTGGGTGCTGAGACAGAGGCCTGTAATTTGCATCTGGCAGCTGCTAGCCAACAGAGGGTACTGTTGCATTACAAGTCTTTGTCTGGGAGACGTTACAGGGCTGTAGAGGTATTAACACTGTCACATTCATATCTCGTCTCTCTCTCTGTCTCTGTCTCTGTCTCTGTCTCTGTCTCTCTCTCGCTCTCTCTCTCTCTCTTTCTCGCTCTCTCTCTCTCTGCCTCTCTTTACTTCTCTGTTGAATACGATATTCTGGAGGGAAGCGTTGAGTCCTCTGGTGATTTTTTTTGGGTATCTTCCAGAGTAAGAGTGAAAAATATGATGATACATTCTTATTGTATAAAGAACAAACAGTTAAAATGAGTGATTATAAAACCGTAAGACTCCAAATATTAGCAGCCCGTTCCTGAACAATTGTTCTTTAGGATGCAAGTCATCGAAAGAATCGGTTGGACACCTCTATTTCCCGTTAATTATCCTCTAATCGCCAGCTGGAATCATTAGCCTAGAGAAACAGCTTATTTGGCATTAGCATAAAACCCAAACACTGCATATACTACATATGCAAATTAAACCAGGGGGCAAAAACAGAACATTTACATCCAAGAATTGTCGCCGTGACGACGGGCATCCCCATAACTTATAACACTGATGATCCTCAGCTCAGAGAGGTATTGGCCCCGGTGCAATAGAGAGTTGACTGCTGTTGCCCAACATGGGTCTGAGAGCAGAGAGCAAAAGGATGAGGAGCACATTCTGAGAGCCGCGATAAGCCATGCATGGCAACTCAAATGGGCAGTTCACTTCTTCTTTACCTGGGTGATGATGAGGAAATGGTCTGATTATGAGAACATTTCACTCTGCTCTGCTGTGATTACAGTATGATGTCAAATATGGAAGATTTGTCAGTTTGTGACCTTTGAATGAGACATGGGTGTTCCAATTGGCACCCTATTCCCTATTTAGTGCACTACTTTAGACCAGAGCCCTATGGCACCCTATTCCTTTTTTAGTGCTCTGTTTTTGACCAGGACCCAACAGTGCGTTCGCAGTGGGATTGAATTCTATATTCCACTTACTTAGTCCCTCTCTCTGACCACTGAATTAACTACAGGGATGAACCAACAAATGAAAACTAATCTTAATCTCATACATTACTTTCCATAACACCTAAAACCAAAACCATTGGCATGTACTTAATCTTAAACATGAAAATGATTTACGTTTCAACGTAATGCCTTCAGCTAAGTAATGCAAAGACAAAACGGTTGGATATCCTCCAAATAGGAGTTGGGTGTTCTGTTATACAGTACGGAAAAGACATCATAGGGAACAACCTGCAATCCCCTCTTTTATTGTAAATGAGCATGAGAATGTCTATTTATATCCTCCCACTCACTGGTGCTGGTGTATGGAGGGAAGAAGGGAAACAGGAAAGCGCTTGGCTCTGAGTCTGTCAAGCTGCTACTGAAGACAGCTGAAGCTCGGGGCCCCAGCCAAGACGAGCCGTGAAGATAGGAGAGGAAAGGAAATGGACTGGTATTGACAAAGAGAGAGAGCGAGAGAGAGAAGGGAAGAGCACTCAAGGCGATGTGGACGAATGAACAAAGTCCGTTCAACGCATCGCGGCGGTGGTTTTACACAGTGCTCTGCAGTAGCGGCAGTCTCAGCCTCGGTCTCAGCCAGCGGTGAGCGGCAGTCTCAGCCTCGGTCTCAGCCAGCGGTGAGCGACAGTCCACTAAGGCTTAAAGAAGTGTATTTCATGGTTCCTCAGCAGATGAGAAGAACTGTGGAGCAGACCCCCTGGTACAGAGGGAGGCTCAGCCAGCGTTCCGCGCCGACCCTGGGAAAGCAGGCCTTCAGATACCCCCGTGATCAACGGACAGAGGAAGAAGAGATGGATGAGTACCTGACCCGGCACCACTTGGAGATAAATATGCATGAACATCTCAACACGGGGTGGCGTGAAGCATGATGCACGGATTCAAATACGGCTAGAGGAAGAGGACGTTTTTCCAGGGGGTTTGCCCACAAATCCAGCTAGTGAGATGTGGAGATGGGTGTTAAATAGCAATAGGAGTCGGCATCAGCTGAGCCAATCAACGCCATGTGGAAAGGAAAGGATGACCAGAGAGTTTGCTTTTGACTTTTGCCCTACCGTTCATGTCTAGTGAAAAATAAACCCCCACCTCTCTTTCTGATGCCTAGTAATTCCCTCCACTAAGAAAGGTCTGTGAAAAGTTGTTGTTTTCGACAAAGTGAATCCATGTCACCATATATAGGCTACTATAGAAGTTTTACTATAAAGGTTTAAAAAGTCTAGATAGATAGATAGATATTTATTTTTTATTTCACCTTTATTTAACCAAGGAGGCCAGTTGGGAACAAGTTCTCATTTACAACTGCGATCTTTCCAAGATAAAGCAAAGCAGTGCGACAAAAAACAACAACACAGAGATACACATGGGATAAACAAATGTACAGTCAATAACAATAGAAACATCTATATACAGTGTGTGCAAATGAGTAAGAAGGTAAGGCAATAAGTCGGCCATAGTAGCGAAGTAATTACAATTTAGCAAATGAACACTGGAGTGATGGATGTGCAAGTAGAGATACTGGTGTGCAAAAGAGCAAAAAACAGTAAATAATAAACAATATGGGGATGAGGTAGGTAGTTGGATGGGCTATTTTATTTATTTATTTTACTAGGCAAGTCAGTTAAGAACAAATTCTTATTTTCAATGACGGCCTAGGAACAGTGCAACAGTTCAGAGGCTGAACGACAGATTTGTACCTTGTCAGCTCAGGGATTTGAACTTGCAACCTTTCGGTTACTAGTCCAACGCTCTAACTACTAGGCTACCCTGCCGCCACAGATGGGCTGTGTACAGCTGCAGTGAATAGTGAGCTGCTCAGATAGATAGATAGATAGATAGATAGATAGATAGATAGATAGATAGATAGATAGATAGATAGATAGATAGATAGATAGATAGATAGATAGATAGATAGATAGATAGATAGATAGATAGATAGATAGCCTAGCCCGTCTGGGTTGAAAGTTGAATGGGAGTGTTGGAACAATATGCAGCACAGCATCACTCGCTAGATCAAAACCAGATGTATGTATTACCACAGCACAGACATAGTCATAGTGTATCTCAAATGGCACCCCATTTCTTACATAGTGCCCTCCTTTTCACCAGAGCACAACCACTCTAGATGGTGTGGAATACTATATTTCCTTTGAATCAAACATTATTTTGTACTCGCCTTGTCAATTGTCCCAGATATCTTCATCAGTTACACAATAACTTACTTGTTATGATCCCCCCTCCCCCACTAACACACAATATGCCTGTCTGCCTCTCTGCCTGCCTGTTTGCCTGCCTGCCTGACTATCCTTGCAGGTCTGTCTGCCTCTTTGCCTGCCTGTTTGCCTGCCTGCCTGTCCCGCCTGCTTGCCTCCCTCACTACACTGCCTGCCCTGCTGCCTGCCTTACCGCCTGCCTTACTATTGCCTATCTCCTTGCCTCATCAATCAGCTCCCAGTAAGACTTGCACAAGATTACCACTACAGCCCCATGTAGGTAGAGGGTAGAAGCTCAGCTCAAACACATTATTTTACTTAGTGCTTTGCTCTTGTGTGTCTCCAAGTCTCACATGCACTGGAGCAGTCCCACACAGGCAGACAGGCAGGCAGGCAGTGGGGGTGCAGAGCAGAGGATGGGGGTGAGCATCTGCATTGTACGCCTACAATATAGATGCTGCTGACACAGTGTGATGAGGATCTGTTTCTCATTCTGTGTTCCAGTGTGTGTTTCTCATTTTCATCTTGAGTTTATACCACTTGGAAGTTTATTTCTGTAATTTATTGGTGTCATCTTGTTGATGAGGCCCTGATCATGGATTTGAACTCCAGTGTGCAGAATTAGGGCAAAAGAGGATCCATATGAAATGCTTCCCTGGTACCATACTGGTAATAACCATAATGGAATCCGGAGATAAATAGATTTGAATTAAGAATGCAGGAATGAGGAATTAACTTTCACATTATAAATAGTTCACACTCCATTTCAAAATGTAAAAAAACATAGCCTGTATTTAATTATTCTGGGAAATCATTGGATACTTTGTGAGCCCGAATCATGTGTAAACTATGTAAATAACGAATAAGAAAGACTATAGGATAGCCAGGTGGTCTAGGCATAACTCTGTAATAAAGTGCACAGATAGCCTAAGCACATTCATTATGTATTTGATCGACCTCTGATGAATCGTGTTTGAAGCTCGGGAATTTGCTTTGCGTCTTTTGCTAGGTCTTGATACATTTATGAGAGAATATGTAACTCTGAAGAAATCCAAATATATATAAATGAATCTCTGCGGGGAGAACCTGTTCAGAGATAAATAAGATGCACTACAGTAGCCTAGGCTACACTTGCTGTTGACAAATCAACATCAAAATTGATTCCGAGTATTTATTTTGAGAATTTGCAGTGAGTAAAGGTGTTCTGGTATTTTATGATAGATTCATTTGTTCAGAGATTTTATGTTCAAATATGTTCCATTCCAACGCAAATTGCCAAGCAGAGGGAAGGTTACTACAGAATACTGGTCAAATGTTGTCTGTATGGATAATGTAAAAAGACACGTAATATATTATATTTCCAAGAACTTTATATCAATGTATATTCCCTACCTGCTTATTAGCTCCTATTGTAATCGAATAGGACGTCAACAGCGCGTACAGAAATGCCCGCAAAAAAACGAATCGTTGACTAAACCTTAGCAAGTCATCCACTTATAAAACTATTCACCTTAGACCTATATGTAAAAAAAAACCACTTGAATAATATTTCTAATAAATTATATTTGACGGATGACAATGAATGCATTTGATAGAAATTGTCTTGTAAACTGTCCAGCAGCTCTATGCAAAAAATCAACAAACAATCTTATTCTATTATTAGGGTATATTGGTCACTGGAAAATGATATTTGAACATAAAGAATAGCGTGACTTTTTCTGAACACTGCGACTTTCCCTTCCTCGTGCTTGTCTGTGTGAGGCAGTAAGAGGAGAGGCTCCGTCCACTGCTCCTCTATCTAAGAGAGACCGCGACAGTGCGCTGTCCACCGCTTGCTGCTGGTGATCCGATAGTTGTGAAAAGCCACCACTAGTCGCCCTCAGTGCTCTTGCAGTCTGCCATTTTTCTTTCTCACTGTAGACTTAACGTCACGTCCGCACTTGAACTTGAATTGTATCCCATTGTACCGAGGCAGCCCTAGCCACAGAGAGACCGAGAGCTCGGGGGAAGCAGGACTCACTACTCAATCGTCACACTCACACAGAGAAAGGGGAGAAAAAAAGAGTGCAGGTCTTGATTTATTTAGAAAAGAGGTGGAAGTTCTGTGTGCCCGGTCTACACAGAGCCGTACAAGGGGGCAGAGCACTTGGAGTTGAGGAGACTGAAAAGTACCTGCCATTGCATGCTGATGCTCAAGGCTGCACCAACAGAAGTGCCCATCACTTGGTGATACCCAAGTACCCGAGAAGAAAAATTGGATTCATAATTTTGTAAAATTGTATTATCAATTATTGTAATTGTGAATGTTTGCGATTTGTTATTTTATTTTTGTGTTTGTTTCTAAAAGAAGAAATTAAATAAGTTCAGTGGCCGGGCAATTGACTGGACAGTGATACCCAGCGCATTCCGAGCTGTCAGCGCGCGCACTGACCATCGCGTTCTGATTCTTCTTCTCTCACAAGGTGGAGGGACACTCGCCAGGGTTTGATCCCAACTGTCACTCACTACACCCGTCAAACATCCAAGGATATTTCCTCACTTCTGACATCTTTCTTTTTTCTACTCGGACAGATCACTTCTCTCACACACTTTTTGCCAAATGGTGTGAGTAACCTACAGAGAGAGAAGCGGTGAAAGAGAACTGAAGGTATAGCACAGGCTATCCACGGTCTCGTCACATACAAACACAGGGGCAGAGTGGACCGAAGAGGCGAAGCGCAAAAGACACTTTCGCCTCTCGGAGTGAGGGGACCACTAGCCAATAGCTCAAAGCACGATCAACCACCCACCCCGGCCGGCAGTCCGAGCGCAGGAGCCTCGTACTTTTGGAGGTCCCGGGAAAAGTTGAGTGCCGAGCAAGTGGAGGCAATAGGAGGGAAGCGAGCCCATCCTTCAGAGTGCTGGTCCCCGGGCAATGCAAGTGTAAATGCCAGGGCAATGTCCCGTCGCAAGCAGGGGAACCCACAGCACGTGTCACAGAGAGAATTAATAGCACGTAAGTACCTGCTTTTCATTTTCACTCAATCACACACAACTCATGGATGGACTATGAAAAAAAACAACATTAAATGTGAAATTATTTGACTTCTGTATTTACTGCCACATTTGGCTAATTTGATCAGAAAGGGTATAGTGAACTCTTAAGCATGTGACATCAGGGTTGGAAAAAAATACTATTGAACTACGGAATCTGACAAGGTTTCACTAGTTTATAAACTATGGCATTTGACAGTATAATTAATTGGAGAAATTCAATAGGATATTCAATATTTAACAATGACATTTCCATAAATAATTTTTACTTAGAGTAAAGATGTCATGTTGCATATACTCTGTACTTTTTACGTATATTTTACACATAACATTTACGTTAAATATACTTTATGCATGGGACACTAGTTGAGACTACTTTTGTGAAAGCTGTATAATTAAAAAATAGCTTTACCTTATTAAATGTCTATTAAATACAGCATCTTAATAACATTTATAATGACATTTCACCATCAAACCCTTTTCTCTTCCAAACAGACAATTGAACTGTGAAGTGTAAGCTATTGTTGGTGCTTTTAGGCCGTCAGGGATCTGGCTGCACTAAGTCATCTGGGGCCAAGTAGAAAACCAAGAATAATACCTGGCTCTAGTGAATGGATGGACCTCCGACAATTTGGAGATAATTGCTTTTTTACTCTGAAAGTCGATTCATACATGATTCTGTTTCAACACGCTTTCAAGTTCCTGTATATAGTCCACTCATAAGCATTTGTTCACTCAATTTATTATCTCATACATTTCCAATAATGTCATTGTAATAATATTAATCTAATAGCGAAGTAACCCATTGACACATCGTGTTGAGATACATTACATATGTAACTTGTGTGTCATAGCAAACAGAAAACGACCACATCTTCAAGCGTTTTCACATTAGGCTAATACGACACAATAAGCATTTTATCAAACCACCAAACTTTTATCGAACAGCCAAAGCAGGTATCCCTGTAATTTGTTGGTATAGTGAACCGACAGATGAAATGTTTAATTTTATAAGCACATTTAAATATATAAATATTGTACAGATTTCTCCTCCCCTTGGTCGAGCACCAGTCAGATATCCTCGCGCCAGGTAAACTAACGCATGAAAACAACTTTATTATCTTTGCTTTGCTGCTTTTTTAATCCGAATTTAATTATTATAGAGCGAAGATGACAGCTGAAGTAATTTAACAATACCTTGGCATGGTGTATTTAGGCTACATTCATATTTTATTTATACAGATTTCTCACGATACAAATAGATAATTGAAAGTCAGCCTACTTCCTGTCTTGACAATATGGATTTACCTTCAAATGTTTTGCTGAATGGTGATTTGCGGATATGTCCTCCGTTGTTTATACTCTAAATCCATTCAGCATTTGTTTTGCAAAACATCTCTATTTCCAATAGTCAATTGTGTGTCCAAACGTCATTGTAGGCTATTATTAGATATCTATCACCAATTTATTCTAACGAATCTAGGTTCTGATTTCTAGGCTACAGCTGTAGGTATAGCCCACTATAGGTGACCTGTACAAGTGTAGGTTATATTGGCAGGCAGAAACAGCGCAGTTAGGAGCCGGAGCGCAGTGTCTTCGGCGTGCTGCCTGCACAGAGCCACCTCTGTGTGGTGGCAAGGTAGAGGAGAGCCGAGAGCCGATGAGAGATTAAGCAGGAAACACAGACATTTTATGAAAGAATAATTACGGTATCTGTATTTTTACATCATACATCAGTGTGTGTGAAACACCTATTCATTGATTAAATCTTAAATTAGGAATTTTTAAACGGCAAGATACTTGTTACCTTTTTTTAAATATGGTAGTAGCATGGTGTTACACAGAAAGTTTTATTACAGTCTAGCTACCTAGAAAAGCACCAACCAGACATGTGAAGAATTGTGAATCAATTATAGTCTGGTCAACACTTTCAAGGCATCAAGTTCAAATCAATTACATCCAGCCATCATTTATTTTTCTATGGCGTTCTGAAGTAGTGTCAGAGTCTAATCCAGGCAGCCAACTGAGAACAGAGGCACTCCATGGTGATGCCATCTGAGTCCAATGTGTTTTGTGTTGTTAGGACTGTGTACTCTGCACATTCTCTCCAACACACACACCTCTCACTTTTATGCCCCAATCATTTCTGTGTGTGTGTGTGTGTGTGTGTGTGTGTGCGTGCGCGTATGCCTGTCAATCCTTGTATGTGTGTGACTTGATATTTGTCTGTGTGTGTGTGTGTGTGTGTGTGCGTCTATACATATACCAGTCAGTCCTCTGGATACAGGTTTGTGGGTGATGGGTTCAGCTCCAGTCAGTCTACCATCATTTCTCAAACACAGAGATTTTTCCTCTAGCTATAACCCCATCCTGTTGTCTTCACTCCTGTTGTCATTGGCATGCAAATGGATTCAAATAGCAGCAATGTTTTGTTTGTCCCGTGGAGGGGAAATCACCGCCATCTTACTCTAACTAACTCTGCAGGACACCAGACAGTAAAACTTTAAAATTGGCCTATGAGATACAGACTTTATATCGGTATGTGTCATATATATTCATGTACCTTGTTGATCTGGAAACTAAAGCTTTTCCAAGTTATCAGACCTAGATCTGATTGCAAAGACGTGTGTGTGTGTGTGTGTGTGTTTGTGTGTGTGTGTGTGTGTGTGTGTGTGTGTGTGTGTGTGAGAGAGAGAGAGGGATTGAGAGAGAGGGATTGAGAGAGAGGGATTGAGAGAGAGGGATTGAGAGAGAGGGATTGAGAGAGAGGGATAGAGAGAGAGAACAGAGAGAGAGAGAACAGAGAGAGAACAGAGAGAGAGAACAGAGAGAGGTATGCTTCAGCCGAGGTAGAACAGACCTGTTTTAGTGTTGTCCCCAAATCCAATTTCCAATGTTAGACTATGGTTGAGGGGATGGAAGAAATATGAGTGAAAATCTGAGCGTCAACCTACCCCTGAGACAACCCTCAGAACGGTATGAGTGTGCACACACACACAAGGCCTTGTAGTGTACTCTGCCTTCCTGTTATAGTGAAAACACACACACACACACACACATGCACACGCACACACACACACACACACACACACACACACACACACACACACACACACACACACACACACACACACACACACACACACACACACACACACACACACACACACACACACACACACACACACACACACACACACACACACACACACACACACACACACACACACACACACACATCTTGTTCTTCTACCCTTGTAGGTGCCTAAAAATCCCCAAATATCCCCACAAGGGTAGTAAAACAAGGAAAATTCTCCCTCATGGGGACATTTCCCACTATCCCATGGGGACAAAAGCTAATTTAAGTTTAGAAGTTAGGTTTAGGATTAGGGTTACAATTGGGGTTAGGGGTTAGGCGTTCAGTCTAGCCTTAGGGGTTAAGGTTAGTGTGGGTGTGTGTATATGCAGACACACTCATTTACAACATTAAACCTTGGTAAGGGTCGGCCTTCAGTGAGTTTTAAATGCTGCAGTAGAATAGTACAGCACACCCCATGCCTGGATGATTAGGGGTAGTCTCAATGTCTCGCAGGTCAAATCTATCTGGAAAGTGATATTCACTTCTAAATGATGGGTGTTCAGACATGGGAAGAGAGCTGGCTGCAAGCTGTGGTATGGTGCTTGCACATTTAATCATCTATGTGTCAGAGACGCAATGGTTTTTGGGATTTATGGTTGAAGACACACACACACACACACACACACACACACACACACACACACACGCATATGCAAATTCACACATGTGAATTCACAATTTCACATGCACATGCGGCATCAGCAAAATCAGTTTTTTCATGCACTAGATCGTATATACATTTGCAGCAACCAATATTTAATGTAGCAAAAGCGTTTGTTTTTACCGGTGAGAAATTGTGTAAAAGAAGGTAAACATGTATTTATCTGTTGAACCTAATTCAATCTAATTAAACCTGTTTAAATCTAATTAAACCTTATTAAATCTTCTTTCTGTTGAAGTCACCAATGGGTATTTTCTGACGATCTTTACTGGAATTAATTCATTTCTAATATTATTCTGACATACAATGGTGAAAAAGTGTGCTATGTCTCCTCTTATCTCTCTGCCTTTTTTACCAAAGGGGGAGGTCTTGAGAACGCAGTCAAATATGTGTGTGTGTTTTCTAGTCAACACGTCGTCTATGGTCTTCAGTGGTATTTAAGTTGAGGTCTTCCTCAGGCTTCTACAACGTTTCAGTTGCACTGGCTTATTCAGATGTTTTCTTCTCAGCGAAGGAAGGCAGGGAGAGCTGCAAACTTTGCAGTCTTGCACTTCAATAGTTTTACAGGCTCGGCAGCAGCTCTGAGGTTGTGTGTGCTACATTTAAAACACGTCCCGCCGCTCAATATGTGTGAAACATTGAAACATTTCCAAGTGCTGCATGGATATCAGTTTGAATATGTTATTTCATTTGGGGGGGGGGGGGATTTAAGCATGTTTTCACACATGGAAATGAAACACTATCATTGGTAAGCTGCCTTAAAGCTGTATGCTGGGTTAAAGCTGTATGCTGTGTTAAAGCTGTATGCTGTGTTAAAGCTGTATGCTGTGTTAAAGCTGTATGCTGTGTTAAAGCTGTATGCTGTGTTAAAGCTGTATGCTGCGTTAAAGCTGTATGCTGCGTTAAAGCTGTATTCTGTTTTTAAAGCTGTATGTTATTTTCATAGGGCAATTTATAGCTGATGTAGGCTGCGGTAAGTGATGTGGTTATTTTGTATGGGAACGGAGTCCAATATATATTCTTGTGACTTTATAATGATCAGATATTTTCTATATATTTATATTGAAATATTTAATCATTTTTATTTATTTATTAGTAAATACAATTTACTCCTAATAATTTCGTAATTTTAACACACTATGCCCAATAAGTTTATAGGTGTTAAACCGTTAACATTTATGCAAAATATTTCTGTTAGAACTAGAAAACAGCAATTTATGATTTATAGAGAGTATATGAAGAGGTAGCGTCTGACATATGTTTACACACACACACACAAACACACACACACACACACACACACACACACACACACACACACACACACACACACACACACACACTGACTATCGGCCCGGCATGTGACAAAGTGTGTAAATTGCAGCAGCGACCACTTGAGATGCATGTTTCCCATTGGGTTGGGAGTGAGGGGGACCAGAGAGAAAACCCACTGTGCTGGTCTTTGTTCCGTAGAGAACCCAGAGAGACAAACAGGCAGGCAGAGGAAAGAACAGTGCTCATTCTGAGGTGTGATGGAGATGTTTCTGCCCGTCTCTGTGTCTCGGTGAGAATTAATATCTGCATGGAGCTCAATAGTGCTGTTTGGAATGAAAAATACATTATCCCCTAAAATAATAACTGAAATACCTTTTTTTTATTAACGCCGTGGGCCTTTTTGTTGAACCGTTTCAAAGCTGGATGATGATAGTCTTTGTGATTGGGGAACAATGTTTTAATAATTCTAATGTGGCCCTAATTTATGAATTCCGAAAGGCTTGAATACAATATTTTTTTCGTGTTAGGAACCATAAAATATAAATCCATAATATTCACAGATCTTAGAAGCAGAGGGAGCAAGGCAGAAATCTCTGGTACTGTTGTTGTTTAGGGAATCTTGAAGTCACCCACTGTTGGGGGGGGGGGTTTCTGTGAGAGAGAGAGAGAAACAGAAAAAGCTTCTTGAGATTAGTGAATAATTCATTACTCAGTGAAAGACAATGGCTTCGGAAAGCAGCATGCCTAAACTCATTCTCCTGATTAGATGGCCGTTGGTTCACCTGTCCAACTGCCAACGATGTCCATGATAGTTTACTAATGCTGTACCCTCCATGTCGCTGGTAGTTTACTAATACTGTACCCTCCATGTCCCTGATAGACCACTAATACTGTACCCTCCATGTCCCTGATAGACCACTAATACTGTACCCTCCATGTCCCTGATAGACCACTAATACTGTACCCTCCATGTCCCTGATAGTTTACTAATACTGTACCCTCCATGTCCCTGATAGACCACTAATACTGTACCCTCCATGTCCCTGATAGACCACTAATGCTGTACCCTCCATGTCCCTGATAGTTAACTAATACTGTACCATCCATGTCCCTGATAGACCACTAATGCTGTACCCTCCATGTCCCTGATAGTTTACTAATACTGTACCCTCCATGTCCCTGATAGTTTACTAATGCTGTACCCTCCATGTCCCTGATAGACCACTAATACTGCACCATCCATGTCCCTGATAGTTAACTAATACAGTACCCTCCATGTCCCTGATAGTTTACTAATGCTGTACCCTCCATGTCCCTGATAGACCACTAATACTGCACCATCCATGTCCCTGATAGTTTACTAATACTGTACCCTCCATGTCCCTGATAGTTTACTAATACTGTACCCTCCATGTCACTGATAGACCACTAATACTGCACCATCCATGTCCCTGATAGTTAACTAATGCTGTACCCTCCATGTCCCTGATAGACCACTAATACTGTACCCTCCATGTCCCTGATAGTTTACTAATACTGTACCCTCCATGTCCCTGATAGACCACTAATACTGTACCCTCCATGTCCCTGATAGTTTTCTAATACTGTACCATCCATGTCCCTGATAGTTAACTAATACTGTACCATCCATGTCCCTGATAGTTTACTAATACTGTACCCTCCATGTCCCTGATAGACCACTAATACTGTACCCTCCATGTCCCTGATAGTTTACTAATACTGTACCCTCCATGTCCCTGATAGTTTACTAATACTGTACCCTCCATGTCCCTGATAGACCACTAATACTGCACCATCCATGTCCCTGATAGTTAACTAATACAGTACCCTCCATGTCCCTGATAGTTTACTAATGCTGTACCCTCCATGTCCCTGATAGACCACTAATACTGTACCCTCCATGTCCCTGATAGTTTACTAATGCTGTACCCTCCATGTCCCTGATAGACCACTAATACTGTACCATCCATGTCCCTGATAGTTTACTAATACTGTACCCTCCATGTCCCTGATAGACCACTAATACTGTACCCTCCATGTCCCTGATAGTTTACTAATGCTGTACCCTCCATGTCCCTGATAGACCACCAATACTGTACCCTCCATGTCCCTGATAGTTTACTAATGCTGTACCCTCCATGTCCCTGATAGACCACTAATGCTGTACCCTCCATGTCCCTGATAGACCACTAATACTGTACCCTCCATGTCCATGATAGTTTACTAATACTGTACCCTCCATGTCCCTTATAGACCACTAATACTGTACCCTCCATGTCCCTGATAGTTTACTAATGCTGTACCCTCCATGTCCCTGATAGTTAACTAACACTGTACCCTCCATGTCCCTGATAGTTAACTAATACTGTACCATACATGTCCCTGATAGTGTACTAATACTTTACCATCCATGTCCCTGATAGTTAACTAATACTGCACCATCGATGTCCATGATAGTTAACTAATACTGTACCCTCCATGTCCCTGATAGTTAACTAATACTGCACCATCCATGTCCCTGATAGTTTACTAATACTGTACCCTCCATGTCCCTGATAGTTAACTAATACTGCACCATCCATGTCCCTGATAGTTTACTAATACTGTACCCTCCATGTCCCTTATAGACCACTAATACTGTACCCTCCATGTCCCTGATAGTTTACTAATGCTGTACCCTCCATGTCCCTGATAGTTAACTAATACTGTACCCTCCATGTCCCTGATAGTTAACTAATACTGTACCATACATGTCCCTGATAGTGTACTAATACTTTACCATCCATGTCCCTGATAGTTAACTAATACTGCACCATCGATGTCCCTGATAGTTAACTAATACTGTACCCTCCATGTCCCTGATAGTTAACTAATACTGTACCCTCCATGTCCCTGATAGTTAACTAATACTGTACCCTCCATGTCCCTGATAGACCACTAATACTGTACCCTCCATGTCCCTGATAGTTAACTAATACTGTACCATCCATGTCCCTGATAGTTTACTAATACTGTACCATCCATGTCCCTGATAGTTAACAAATACTGTACCCTCCATGTCCCTGATAGTTAACTAATACTGTACCCTCCATGTCCCTGATAGACCACTAATACTGTACCCTCCATGTCCCTGATAGACCACTAATACTGTACCCTCCATGTCCCTGATAGTTAACTAATACTGCACCATCCATGTCCCTGATAGTTTACTAATACTGTACCATCCATGTCCCTGATAGTTAACTAATACTGTACCCTCCATGTCCCTGATAGTTTACTAATGCTGTACCCTCCATGTCCCTGATAGACCACTAATACTGTACCCTCCATGTCCCTGATAGTTAACTAATACTGTACCATCCATGTCCCTGATAGTTAACTAATACTGTACCATCCATGTCCCTGATAGTTAACTAATACTGTACCATCCATGTCCCTGATAGACCACTAATACTGTACCCTCCATGTCCCTGATAGTTAACTAATACTGTACCCTCCATGTCCCTGATAGTTAACTAATACTGTACCCTCCATGTCCCTGATAGACCACTAATACTGTACCCTCCATGTCCCTGATAGTTAACTAATACTGTACCCTCCATGTCCCTGATAGTTTACTAATACTGTACCCTCCATGTCCCTGATAGTTAACTGATACTGTACCCTCCATGTCCCTGATAGTTAACTAATACTGTACCCTCCATGTCCCTGATAGTTAACTAATACTGTACCCTCCATGTCCCTGATAGTTTACTAATACTGTACCATCCATGTCCCTGATAGACCACTAATACTGTACCCTCCATGTCCCTGATAGTTTACTAATGCTGTACCCTCCATGTCCCTGATAGACCACTAATACTGTACCCTCCATGTCCCTGATAGTTTACTAATGCTGTACCCTCCATGTCCCTGATAGTTTACTAATACTGTACCATCCATGTCCCTGATAATTTACTAATACTGTACCCTCCATGTCCCTGATAGACCACTAATACTGTACCCTCCATGTCCCTGATAGTTAACTAATACTATACCCTCCATGTCCCTGATAGTTTACTAATACTGTACCCTCCATGTCCCTTATAGACCACTAATACTGTACCATCCATGTCCCTGATAGACCACTAATACTGTACCCTCCATGTCCCTGATAGTTTAGTAATACTGTACCCTCCATGTCCCTGATAGACCACTAATACTGTACCCTCCATGTCCCTGATAGTTTACTAATACTGTACCCTCCATGTCCCTGATAGACCACTAATACTGTACCCTCCATGTCCCTGATAGACCACTAATACTGTACCCTCCATGTCCCTGATAGTTAACTAATACTGTACCCTCCATGTCCCTGATAGACCACTAATACTGTACCATCCATGTCCCTGATAGACCACTAATACTGTACCCTCCATGTCCCTGATAGTTTACTAATACTGTACCCTCCATGTCCCTGATAGACCACTAATACTGTACCCTCCATGTCCCTGATAGTTAACTAATACTGTACCCTCCATGTCCCTGATAGACCACTAATACTGTACCCTCCATGTCCCTGATAGTTTACTAATACTGTACCATCCATGTCCCTGATAGTTTACTAATACTGTACCCTCCATGTCCCTGATAGTTAACTAATACTGTACCCTCCATGTCCCTGATAGACCACTAATACTGTACCATCCATGTCCCTGATAGACCACTAATACTGTACCCTCCATGTCCCTGATAGTTTACTAATACTGTACCCTCCATGTCCCTGATAGACCACTAATACTGTACCCTCCATGTCCCTGATAGTTAACTAATACTGTACCCTCCATGTCCCTGATAGACCACTAATACTGTACCCTCCATGTCCCTGATAGTTTACTAATGCTGTACCCTCCATGTCCCTGATAGACCACCAATACTGTACCATCCATGTCCCTGATAGTTTACTAATGCTGTACCCTCCATGTCCCTGATAGACCACTAATACTGTACCATCCATGTCCCTGATAGTTTACTAATACTGTACCCTCCATGTCCCTGATAGTTTACTAATACTGTACCATCCATGTCCCTGATAGACCACTAATACTGTACCATCCATGTCCCTGATAGTTAACTAATACTGTACCCTCCATGTCCCTGATAGACCACCAATACTGTACCCTCCATGTCCCTGATAGTTTACTAATACTGTACCATCCATGTCCCTGATAGTTTACTAATACTGTACCATCCATGTCCCTGATAATTTACTAATACTGTACCCTCCATGTCCCTGATAGACCACTAATACTGTACCCTCCATGTCCCTGATAGTTAACTAATACTGTACCCTCCATGTCCCTGATAGTTTACTAATACTGTACCCTCCATGTCCCTTATAGACTACTAATACTGTACCATCCATGTCCCTGATAGACCACTAATACTGTACCCTCCATGTCCCTGATAGTTTACTAATACTGTACCCTCCATGTCCCTGATAGACCACTAATACTGTACCCTCCATGTCCCTGATAGTTAACTAATACTGTACCCTCCATGTCCCTGATAGACCACTAATACTGTACCCTCCATGTCCCTGATAGTTAACTAATACTGTACCCTCCATGTCCCTGATAGACCACTAATACTGTACCATCCATGTCCCTGATAGTTAACTAATACTGCACCATCCCCACTTTTAATACCACATGAAAAAAAACGGTCACTGAAACTACCCCCCCCCTCTCTCTCCTTCCCCTGCTCTCTCTCTCTCTCTCTCTCCTTCCCCTGCTCTCTCTCTCTCTCTCTCCTTCCCCTGCTCTCTCTCTCTCCTTCCCCTGCTCTCTCTCTCTCTCTCTCTCTCCTTCCCCTGCTCTCTCTCTCACCCGCTTTCTCCCTCTCCTTAACCTGCATGCCAGAATCCTGGTTTGCTTACTTTAGGGATGGTGAACTGTCTGTCTGTGATCACTAGGTTTTTTAACGCTGTCTTTGACTTCATGACTTGTCAGCTGTTTCAATACCTCCTCTATGGTGGAGAAGCCTCTATTTGCCTCCCTCTATCTTTCTTTTTTCTCCCTCTCTCCCCCTCTCCCTCTCCTTCTCCTTCTCCTTCTCCTTCTCTCTATCTCTCTCCCTCTCAATCTAGATGTGCTTCCTTTCACCTGCTAGGGGGAGCTCTTAGGCTGTGTGTGCGGGTGGCATGCAGCACTAGTAGTTAGATTGAGAGAGAGCAGAAAGCCATATTTCCTAATTGTGTGTGTATGTGTTGTCATGGGGGGATGGGGCGTAGGTAGTAGGAGTTAGAGTGAGCGGTGGTGGCTTTTTGATGATATCAGCTTTAACACACCACGGTTACTGTACATTCTAACTGTCAACACCTCTCTCTCTCTCTGGCAGCTGGTCCTATAGCATCCGCAAACCTCCTTCTCTGTCTTCCTCTCCTCTCTGCTCCTCTCCTTATATGTCCTCCTCTTCTTCTCTCTCCTCCTCTCCTTCTCTCTCCTCCTCTCATTCTCTGTCCTCCTCTTCTTCTCCCCGCTCCTCTCCTTCTTTCTCCTCCTCTCCTCTCTCCTCCTCTCCTTCTCTCATCTCCTCCTCTCCTTCTCTCATCTCCTCCTCTCCTTCTCTCTCCTCCTCTCCTTCTCTCATCTCCTCCTCTCCTTCTCTCTCCTCCTCTTTTTCTTTCTCCTCCTCTTCTTCTCTTTCCTCATCTCCTTCTCTCTCCTCCTTTCCTTCTGTCCTCCTCTCCTCTCATCTCCTCCTCTCCTCTCTCCTCCTCTTCTTCTCTTTCCTCATCTCCTTCGCTCTCCTCACTTTCTCTCTTTTTATTTCTCTTTCAAACATTCCTAATAACCAACATTTGCTAAGATAATTATGTTATGACAGAAATCTTTAACCACATGTCCGTTCCTTTTAATTTGTAGATTAGAGATTTGATGAATAAATCTGATGAATTTGATTTTACTGAGCTATGTATGTATGTATATATATATATATATATACTCAAAATGAATATTTTATATTCTTAAAAAAACAATATAAATATATATATATATATATATATATTTATATTGTTTTTTTAAGAATATAAAATATTCATTTTGAGTTCACTTTGTCACCATGTTACCAATTTCATAATAATTGTGGATAAATATAGATTCATATGTAATGTAGATGGATGATTAGATAATGGCAGTAGCTATCTAAATAGATGCATGATTAGATAATGGCGGTAGCGATCTAAATAGATGGATGATTAGATAATGGCGGTAGCGATCTAAATAGATGGATGATTAGATAATGGCGGTATCTGTCTAAATAGATTGATGATCAGATAATGGCGGTAGCTATCTAAATAGATGCATGATTAGATAATGGTGGTAGCGATCTAAATAGATGGATGATTAGATAATGGCGGTAGCGATCTAAATAGATGCATGATTAGATAATGGTGGTAGCGATCTAAATAGATGGATGATTAGATAATGGCGGTAGCGATCTAAATAGATGGATGATTAGATAATGGCGGTAGCGATCTAAATAGATGCATGATTAGATAATGGCGGTAGCTATCTAAATAGATGGATGATTAGATAATGGCGGTAGCGATCTAAATAGATGCATGATTAGATAATGGCGGTAGCGATCTAAATAGATGCATGATTAGATAATGGCGGTAGCGATCTAAATAGATGGATGATTAGATAATGGCGGTAGCGATCTAAATAGATGCATGATTAGATAATGGCGGTAGCTATCTAAATAGATGGATGATTAGATAATGGCGGTAGCGATCTAAATAGATGCATGATTAGATAATGGCGGTAGCGATCTAAATAGATGCATGATTAGATAATGGCGGTAGCGATCTAAATAGATGGATGATTAGATAATGGCGGTAGCGATCTAAATAGATGGATGATTAGATGATGGTGGTAGCGATCTAAATAGATGGATGATTAGATAATGGGTATCTCTAGCAGAAAGCTGGTCATTATGTGGTGTAAATAAACCTATGCAGAAGGTGTGCTCCTCTCCTCTCTCAGACAGGGCATTCTCCCCAGGGCAATTTAACAACATGTCTGCCTGGTCCCTATGATTAATACGCTTGCATATTTCATCCTTGTTTCTCCTCTTTTTCCTTCTTCCTTCCTGCTCCTGCATGTCCTGTGCCTTTGTTTTCTCCTCCAGTGGAACGCCTCATCCTTTTTTCTCTCTCTTTCTCTCTCTCTCTCTCGCATTCTCTCTCTCTCGCTTTCTCTCTCTCTCGCTTTCTCTCTCCCCCCTCTATCTCTCTCTTTCTCTCCCTCTTTCTCTCTTCCTCCCTCTTTCTCTCTCTGTCTCTCTGTCTCTCTGTCTCTCTGTTTGTCTGTCTGTCTGTCTGTCTGTCTGTCTGTCTGTCTGTCTGTCTGTCTGTCTGTCTGTCTGTCTGTCCGTGTGTGTGTGTTTTGATGTTTGGTGAGGAGTCTATACTTGTCTATCAGTGTGAGAGTAGCAGACAGAGATTGCATCCCAAATAGCACCCTATTCCCTATATAGTACATGACTTTTGACCGGAACCCTATGGGCCAGTGCACTTAATAGGGAATAGGGTGCTATGTGGCACACATCCTAGAATACTGTAGAGCTGGGTTCAGGCTGTAGTGTAGTGTTCCGGTTAGTCTGTGTCTGTGACTCCATGTAAGGTTTTCACAGGTTGATTTACAGGACTCCCTGGGTCTGTATAGTGGTCTAACAGTGTCTGTGACTCCATACAGGGTTTTCACAGGTTGATTTATACAGGACTCCCTGGGTCTGTATAGTGGTCTAACAGTGTCTGTGACTCCATGCAGGGTTTTCACAGGTTGATTTATACAGGACTCCCTGGGTCTGTATAGTGGTCTAACAGTGTCTGTGACTCCATACAGGGTTTTCCAGGTTGATTTATACAGGACTCCCTGGGTCTGTATAGTGGTCTAACAGTGTCTGTGACTCCATACAGGGTTTTCACAGGTTGATTTATACAGGACTCCCTGGGTCTGTATAGTGGTCTAACAGTGTCTGTGACTCCATGCAGGGTTTTCACAGGTTGATTTATACAGGACTCCCTGGGTCTGTATAGTGGTCTAACAGTGTCTGTGAATCCATACAGGGTTTTCACAGGTTGATTTATACAGGACTCCCTGGGTCTGTATAGTGGTCTAACAGTGTCTGTGACTCCATACAGGGTTTTCACAGGTTGATTTATACAGGACTCCCTGGGTCTGTATAGTGGTCTAACAGTGTCTGTGACTCCATACAGGGTTTTCACAGGTTGATTTATACAGGACTCCCTGGGTCTGTATAGTGGTCTAACAGTGTCTGTGACTCCATACAGGGTTTTCACAGGTTGATTTATACAGGACTCCCTGGGTCTGTATAGTGGTCTAACAGTGTCTGTGACTCCATACAGGGTTTTCACAGGTTGATTTATACAGGACTCCCTGGGTCTGTATAGTGGTCTAACAGTGTCTGTGACTCCATACAGGGTTTTCACAGGTTGATTTACAGGACTCCCTGGGTCTGTATAGTGGTCTAACAGTGTCTGTGACTCCATACAGGGTTTTCACAGGTTGATTTATACAGGACTCCCTGGGTCTGTATAGTGGTCTAACAGTGTCTGTGACTCCATACAGGGTTTTCACAGGTTGATTTATACAGGACTCCCTGGGTCTGTATAGTGGTCTAACAGTGTCTGTGACTCCATACAGGGTTTTCACAGGTTGATTTATACAGGACTCCCTGGGTCTGTATAGTGGTCTAACAGTGTCTGTGACTCCATACAGGGTTTTCACAGGTTGATTTATACAGGACTCCCTGGGTCTGTATAGTGGTCTAACAGTGTCTGTGACTCCATGCAGGGTTTTCACAGGTTGATTTATACAGGACTCCCTGGGTCTGTATAGTGGTCTAACAGTGTCTGTGACTCCATACAGGGTTTTCACAGGTTGATTTATACAGGACTCCCTGGGTCTGTATAGTGGTCTAACAGTGTCTGTGACTCCATACAGGGTTTTCACAGGTTGATTTATACAGGACTCCCTGGGTCTGTATAGTGGTCTAACAGTGTCTGTGACTCCATACAGGGTTTTCACAGGTTGATTTATACAGGACTCCCTGGGTCTGTATAGTGGTCTAACAGTGTCTGTGACTCCATACAGGGTTTTCACAGGTTGATTTATACAGGACTCCCTGGGTCTGTATAGTGGTCTAACAGTGTCTGTGACTCCATACAGGGTTTTCACAGGTTGATTTATACAGGACTCCCTGGGTCTGTATAGTGGTCTAACAGTGTCTGTGACTCCATACAGGGTTTTCACAGGTTGATTTACAGGACTCCCTGGGTCTGTATAGTGGTCTAACAGTGTCTGTGACTCCATACAGGGTTTTCACAGGTTGATTTATACAGGACTCCCTGGGTCTGTATAGTGGTCTAACAGTGTCTGTGACTCCATACAGGGTTTTCACAGGTTGATTTATACAGGACTCCCTGGGTCTGTATAGTGGTCTAACAGTGTCTGTGACTCCATACAGGGTTTTCACAGGTTGATTTATACAGGACTCCCTGGGTCTGTATAGTGGTCTAACAGTGTCTGTGACTCCATACAGGGTTTTCACAGGTTGATTTATACAGGACTCCCTGGGTCTGTATAGTGGTCTAACAGTGTCTGTGACTCCATACAGGGTTTACAGGGTTTTCCAGGTTGATTTATACAGGACTCCTGGGTCTGTATAGTGGTCTAACAGTGTCTGTGACTCCATACAGGGTTTTCCAGGTTGATTTATACAGGACTCTCTGGGTCTGTATAGTGGTCTAACAGTGTCTGTGACTCCATACAGGGTTTTCACAGGTTGATTTATACAGGACTCCCTGGGTCTGTATAGTGGTCTAACAGTGTCTGTGACTCCATACAGGGTTTTCACAGGTTGATTTATACAGGACTCCCTGGGTCTGTATAGTGGTCTAACAGTGTCTGTGACTCCATGCAGGGTTTTCACAGGTTGATTTATACAGGACTCCCTGGGTCTGTATAGTGGTCTAACAGTGTCTGTGACTCCATACAGGGTTTTCACAGGTTGATTTTTCCCTGGGTCTGTATAGTGGTCTAACAGGTTGACTCCATGCAGGGTTTTTTATACAGGACTCCCTGGGTCTGTATAGTGGTCTAACAGTGTCTGTGACTCCATACAGGGTTTTCCAGGTTGATTTATACAAGACTCTCTGGGTCTGTATAGTGGTCTAACAGTGTCTGTGACTCCATACAGGGTTTTCACAGGTTGATTTATACAGGACTCCTGGGTCTGTATAGTGGTCTAACAGTGTCTGTGACTCCATACAGGGTTTTCACAGGTTGATTTATACAGGACTCCCTGGGTCTGTATAGTGGTCTAACAGTGTCTGTGACTCCATGCAGGGTTTTCACAGGTTGATTTATACAGGACTCCCTGGGTCTGTATAGTGGTCTAACAGTGTCTGTGACTCCATACAGGGTTTTCACAGGTTGATTTATACAGGACTCCCTGGGTCTGTATAGTGGTCTAACAGTGTCTGTGACTCCATGCAGGGTTTTCACAGGTTGATTTATACAGGACTCCCTGGGTCTGTATAGTGGTCTAACAGTGTCTGTGACTCCATACAGGGTTTTCACAGGTTGATTTATACAGGACTCCCTGGGTCTGTATAGTGGTCTAACAGTGTCTGTGACTCCATACA